>NW_019716270.1:169655-170589 GCF_900074925.1 Ramularia collo-cygni | reverse complement strand
CCTTCTTAAATTCTTTAAGAGAGTCTCTTCTTTTCTTAACCCTCTTTAATAAAGAGGAGGAGTATTTCTTACTAGAGATCTTTCTCTTTTTAGGCTTTAGAGAATCCCTATTTCTAGATAGGAAATTTTCCTAAGGTCTAATTGCTTTCTTTGCCTTTTCTAGCTATAGACAATCTTGTATAACGTGTTATCTATTATAGAGGAAGCATGTTCTTGTCCTTCTAAAGGCTGCTATTATAAAGTCCTCCCTATAATAGAGGTCCCTTGCTTCCTAAGATTTAAGGATAAATAGGATCTGTTTATAGTTCCTAGTAAGCATTAGCTAGGCTATAATTGCATTCTTAGTTAATTTAAACTTAGGAGGGAGTGCTAAAAGAAGGATCCTAATTTTCCTTTTAGGTTCTTTTATATATAACTCCCTTTTATTAAYCTCTGCAATCCTCTTTRCTATTAAACTAATCTGTACCTARGCTAATCTTACTATRTCTTCCTCTCCTATTCTRAAGTTTATAAGTTGTTRYACTATTAAYATAGCATATRCTATAAGTACCTTGCTRTACTTCTTCTAGAGGAAGAGCTACATTTTAGCAGCTATCTTTRTATCTATTAATAATTAAATCTYRTCTGCTTTATCTAAGCTAACTCTTAATCTTAGCTTATACCTGCACTTAGCATTCTCCTTTTAAAAGTTTAGCTAGCTAGCTATTCTTGCAACCCTAGCATTTAGATTAAGGAGTAATAAATTATCTAGGTTAATTAATCCCTTAATGTTATAGAAGATGCCTTTTCCTTCTAGGTTGTCCCTCTGTAGTTCAAACTATCTTTTCTAGTTCTCTTTTATTAGAATTAGAATCCTAATATAGGTCTAACTGTCCTTCTCTTCCTCTATTTTAGTATATAAATAGCTTAGTCCTACTAAGGCTTTAGTAGTAAA
>NW_019716270.1:12968-169340 GCF_900074925.1 Ramularia collo-cygni | reverse complement strand
GCAGTACTTAAAAGTAGGAACTAATGTGTTAATTAAGTTAATTATCTAGAGATGTGTCTCTATGTCCTAAGAAGAGATTTTACCCTACATAGAGTCACGTAACCTTATGGCCACTTGGCTCTCTGTTATGTCAGATGTACAGCTATTCTATAACTGCACTTTCTAACAAGGATTAACTTAAGTTATCTATAGTTAAATAGAAAGTGCTTTAATCTCGTAACTCTCTTTTTACTTCCTTTCTCGTAATATAATATAGTAGTTTGTTACTTTTTTACTTCCGTTTTAGAAGGGAAATCTCTTATTAATTTCTACTCTATATAGCGGCGCGACGACCTCGCTTACGAGGCGCCTTCGCTTCGAACCTATCGAGAGCTTCGTAGTCTACTATATATTCGTAAGGTTCCTATTAATTATACTTTAAAGGCTATCTAAGCTACTTTACTAAGTATAATAGTTTCTCTTTTACGACTTTCCTCTTAAGAATCTCCTTAACTTCCTATTACCTATTATCGTTAGCCGCGAGTAGTATACGCTACTTAAGCGCATTACTTCTCCGACCTATATATAGTTCTAGTAATATTACGTAGAAAACGTTATATATTCTCGACGAGGAGGGAGGGTAAGGCAATACGCCTACTTCCCGACTACGTTAATTACGCGATATAGGCCTAAGTATTTTAGCCCTATCTTCTTCTTTAGAATATCTAGCTTAAGGTTCTTTATACTTAGTATAACTAGATTACTAACGTTAAAGCTTACTAGCTTATAGTTCTTATTATAGTACTTTACTTACTATTCTAACGTATAGCGCTAGCGCTCCGAAAGCTCCTTATATACGTCCTCTAGGCGCTTCGCTACGTTTATTACTACTAGTATTCTCCCCTTCTAGAGCTTACTCTAAGCGATATTATCGTCTACTAGGCGTATACGCTCCGCTAATAAAGGGTTAAATCCGTAGAGGATCTTAAAAGGACTTATCTTAAGTCCTATATAAATACTATTATTATATATAAACTCGGCTATTAAAAGCATCTCCGCCTAGCGGTTCTACTACGTGCTATAGTAATATCGTAGGTACTACTTTAGCGTCTAATTTGCTTTCTCTATCTACCTATCTATCTAAGGGTAAAAGGCGGTACTTAGCTTGCGCCTTACCTACGTCTTAAAGTAGAAGTTAGACTAGAACTAGCCCGTAAATATAGAACCTCTATCGCTTATAATACTACTAGATAGGCCGTAATGCCGTACTACGTAGTTTACGAAGATGTTAGTAAGCTCTACTATATTATATTACTTAGTAGTAGGTACGAAGATAACTATCTTACTATATCTATCGAGGATTACTAGTATAGCGGTATATACGCTACCGACTCGCTCGCTTAGAGGCAAGTCTATAATAAAATCTATCGAGATCTCTTACTACGGCCGATTAGGCATAGGTAGAGCATTTATTTCGCCGTATAGGCGATAATGCCGCGCTTTGCTTACGAGGTATATATTACATCCTTTAATATATTCCGCTACCTCGTCTACTATCTTTAGCTAATAGTACTTTCGCTAAATTAGCTTTAAAGTCTTTATTTTGCCGAAGTAGCTAGCGAGTACGTCGTCGTAGTATATACGTATTACCTACGACCTTAGAGCGAAGTCCTTAGAGATATATAGCGTATTATTATAAAAAAGATTACCGTCTTTATATATATAGTCGTTATATTTACCCTACGCTTTAGTAGCGTCTCGTATGCTCTTTGTACTTAGGTCTATATTAATAAGTACTTTAGCGTATCCGAGAATAATCTCTAGAATATTACCGAAGGATAAGTCCGTCGTAGCTAGAGCTATAGCGACTCGAATAGGGGAAGAGAGGTCGTAAGTATACGCTCCTCGCCTTTATATCGCGGTATGTTCGCGTACGAAGCCCTATATACGGATTCGATTATATATCGTAATAATCCTCTCTACTATAGGCTTATCTTACTAGTTAATTACATTTCCTTACTAGTTACGGAGCTTATTCTATAGCGTTAGTAGTAGTATATTTATATGCTTAGTTGCCTCCGTAGTCTACGACTCGTAGTCGCTATACCTACTAGGACTATCCGCGGGGTTTTTGCTCCCTACGCGATATTCGATTATAAAGTCGTAGGGTGCTAACTATACTACCTATCGAGCTTATCGACTAAGGAGCTGCTTTATTATTATAAAAGCACGTAGGTTCGTATAGTCGACGATTACTTAAATCGTATACGTAGCGCCGTCGAGGTACGGGCGCTACTATTTAAACGCTATAATAACTACTAGTAGTTCCTTATCGTATACTTCGTAGTTATACTCGGCCGGAATTAATTTCCTAGACTAAAAGGTAATAGGGTGCTACTATCTGTCTTCGAATAGCTAGGATATAATTGCCGTAAGCGCGAAGTCCGACGTATCGGTCTTAATTCGTAAGCGAAGTATAGGGTCGAAGTGTCTTAATAGCGGTGCTATCTAGAACGTAGCTTTAAGTAGCTAAAACGCTTGCTCCTCGTTAGCGCCTTATAGAACTTTCCCTAGCTTCTTGCCTTTATAGGCTCCCTTCGAAAGGTCGGTTAGAGGTTTTATAATCTTTAAATACTATCTAATAAACCGCCTATAGAAGTTCGTAAACCCTAAAAAGGACTAAACATCCTTTAGGGTTAACGGCCTCGGCTACTCTACGATTACGTCTACCCTACGAGTATTTATCGTAATACCGTAGGTTATAACGACGAATCCGAGGAAGTCGATAGACGTTTAGAAGAACTTACACTTCTTTAGTTAATAGTATAGTTAAAACTTCCTAAGTCTCTCTAGTATAGCGGAAACGTCTCGCTCGTACTAATCGCGCGATGCGCTATAGATAAGTATATTATCTAAGTATACTACGTAGATTATATCTACTAGCCTTACTAGGGCACGGTTAATATAGGCCTAAAAGGTCGCTAGTGTATTATATAGGCTAAATAGCATAACCTTATACTAGAAGTAGCTATATCGCGTACGAAACGCCGTCTTCTAGCGGTCGCTTAGCTTAACCTTAATTCGGTAGTAGGTAGATATAAGGTCTAAACTTATAAAGAATAAGTTTCCCTTAAGCCTATTAAGCGTCTCGCTAATAAGGGGTAGTAGATAGCGGTTCTTAACGGTAATTTCGTTTAAGCCGCGATAGTCTACGTATAGGCGAAGCGAACCGTTCTTTTTAGGGACGAAGAGGATAGGCGCATCCGCCTTACTTTCGCTTCCCTCGATCTAATTATACTCGCGTACTTCGACTAGATAGTCGTATAGCTCGTAAAGCTCTCTACCCGATTAATAGTATAAAGGCCGGAAGGGTAGCTTTTTGCCTTCTTCTAGCACGATAGAATACTTTACGTCGTCGGGGAGCGTACGCTTCGCCTTATCCGAGAGGAAGAATATATTATAAAACCTCTCGAATTCTTTCGGAATATCTACTACCTTAATCTCGCCGTAGCGGTTAAGCGTAACTATAAAGACACGTGTTCTTTTACCTTATATTTTGCGATAGAACTCCTAAGGGTCGAGGATCTTAATACGGCTCGCTAAGGCTTTACTAAAGCGCTATGTATCCGAGGCGCTATTAACTATTATACGTTATATACGTCTCTAGGGCCTGCCTAAGATAAACTTTAGCTTAGGAGTTTCGTAAGCGTAGAAGGTTAACTCTATTATACGCTTAACTCTATTTAAGTCTACGATACGCAAGCGAATAATATGCGCTCCGTAGTAGTATTCTAGTTCTCCTATAAAGGAGGAGGTAGATAGAAGGGGTACGTTACTTTTAGCTAGTAATTTATAGCGGAGTACAAATTCCCTCGATACGATATTAATATCTACCGTATTATTTAATAAGTAGTCGACCTACTACGGACTACTACTCGTCTCGACTACGCCTCGCTAATATAGCGCGCGGTATATCTCGAGTCTACCCTTATATCTCGGACTTAGAGATCGGGTTTCTTCTTTAAGACCTTTACTTTTTTCGACTCGCTAGCGGCTACCTTACTAACTAAAGACTTTTAATCTTAGTAGGTACTACTACCTAGCTATCTATAATCTAGTTAAACGTATCTAGGCTTATTATAATTATAGTAAACGATATCCTTTAAGGGTACGCCTCGCTTAGGATACGACGGCTCCTCTCGTATATATAGCTCGGACCTTAAGTCCTTACCTCTACTCTTACAACGCTATTACTTATCTTTGCCTTTCTTACGGTTATTAGGACCGTAGGCGCCTCGCTTAGTACTAGTAAGCTAGCTAGTAGCGCCCTTATCGGCAGCTTTAAGTCGTCGAGCTAGCGATACTATTTCTACTCTTATAGAGAGAACCTTATAGTTCTTTATAATGTCCTAGCGTAGCGTAGGCTTTAACTTAGTAAGGAACTAGCGAACTAATTATTCCTACGTATAATTAAGTTAACTTTCGAGCACTTCGAGCTCTAGTATAAAGGCCTTTACTAATTAGTACTCCGTCTATCGAACTCGCTTATACTCTAGCGTAACGCTAAGCTAGCGATTCGTAGGGTCTCCGACGCTATTAATAAYAAACGTCTTAAAGTCTTCCTATATATACGTAGTCGTAAGCGACTCGAGGGAGTGTTTATTATACTACGACTCCGCCGCGTCGCCTACTAGCTATATTATACTATAGAGGACGCGCTAACGGTCCTAACTATAGTCGTAGCTAGAGTTCGCGAATACTAGCTAAAGCGCACGGATAAATTTACGTGCCTCTTTAATAGAGTTACTTACGAAGGGCTTCGGGTCTTTAACCTTTAGTCGGCCGCCTCTACTACTATATATATACGGTAAGCTGCCGTCTAAAATACTTAGAGCGATCTCGCTAACTACTAGAGATACGCGAGATGCATTACGTATTAGTAGTAATAGCCTTGCTTCTTCCGCGTCTATGCGATCTCGCGTACGCCTTATAGACTAGACTTCTAGTTAGAGGTCGCAGAGATATTACTATTCGCGAAGCGTAAGCTTCTCGGCTTCGAGTCTCTATATAGTATTAGCTATAGACTCTTCTTCTAGCTTCGGGCCTACTCCGTCGCCTTTATCTACTAGCGCTTAGCTTAGTAGGATATCTTCGTCGGCGTCTTATTCGGCCTAATTCGGCGCGATAGTTAGTAGCTTAGGCGTACTCTCCTCGCGTACGTTACGACGGGGAGGTATTATAGGGTTAATAGATCGCTACCCTTAATAAGGTAGAAGAATTAGAATTATAAGGGTGTAAAAATATAGCAATATATCGACTACCTTCGATTACTCGATTAAAGATAAGACTAATTCTTATAGGTCGATAATACGTAGTACGCGAGGAAGTAGGAGTCGCTTCGCCTACGCTAAGCCGGCTTCGCAGAAGCTCTCCTATTCCTCCTTTAACGTAGCTATACGCTACGGTTAACCTTAGTCTATAACTGCTTATAAGGTAGGCTTTACCTAGCCCTTATAGTAAGGCTAACTCGATACTCGAATACCTCCGGCTCCGGCTCTAACTCGGTAGATTTATCGACGAATAACGACGTACCGCCGTTTCGTAAGGCCGCTAGCTACTCTAAGGCCGGTAGCTACTATAAGGCTACTAGCTACTATAAGGCCGGAGCTAGCCTCTTTTTCTTCTTCTTCTATTAGTCGCTAATACTAATACTAATACTATCCGTAGGCCGCTTTCGCCTCCTTAGATTACTAAAGTATTTAAGGCCCTCCTTAGCTAACCGCGTATTAAGGGTAGTAGCCTTACGCCTAAATTAGTTACGCTCTAGCCGCTTACGCTCCTTCTTTTACTACCGTACGAGCTCTAATTATCGCTCCTTAGCTTCCCTAATAATACGTAGTTACGAGGAGCGGCTATCGTGCTTATAATAGCGCTCTTAGCCGCTATCGCTATTACTACGAAAGTAGACGAAAGGCGCTACCGTATAGTAGAGCTCGCTAATTAGCATCCTTATAAGCCTTATAAGGAGTTCTACTATATCCTTATCTACCGCATCCTTATCTACCGTATTCTCCGCCGTATTCTCCTCGATAGTTTCCGCTATAACCTCTACCTCTTTTACTTTATTCCGTAGCCTTAACGCTCCGATAGCGGCTTAATACGCCCTCTATAATAATCTAGCGCGCTACGAGCGGCGGAGGTAATCTATACTAGTAGGGAGAGGGGATAAGGATAGCGGACCTATAGGTAGATAAGATAAAGGCACGTAATACGTACTAATACTAGCCTCTACGTTCGCGGATATAGCGGAAAACGATAATAACACCTTTCGAAAACGCTTAGTAATAACACGCTTCGAATATTAGACTAATACGGATAGTATTAGGTAGTTTAGGTACTATAGAGGGTGCTATAGTACTAATATTAGTATAAGGGCCCTTAGCTAGCCTAACTAACTAAAAACGAGGGGTAGCCGACGTTAGAGTTAAAGCATTCTACTAGAGACTTCTATAAGAAGAAGAACATTACCGGCCGCTAGCTAATCCTCTTTATCGTTCGTGTGGAGAATGTTACTAGCCGGTTTATTCTAATATCAGATGCGGTGTACGACACTAGGCACGACCCGGGCAGTAACCTCGCAGCTAGAGGCTCGCCCAAAGTACGCCGTTTCACGCTCGCTATCGAAGCATGCATCTCTCTCTAGTTATTCCACCGCCCCGACGAGCGCCCATTAATTGCCTCTGTGGGACTCGACAGCTTCACCAGCTCTATAGCAAATGTGGATTTATGGGCAGATTCTCTGGCTCCGGGTCTGCATCTCGAGCTGGTATTTATAATCAAATTGCACCGGGTATCCTTCGTGGAACCAAATAGGAGATTCCTAGTCCAACCTTCTACCCGACAGAGCCCTCCCCAAACCGTATAGCATGTTAAGAGCGACGATCGCGAGACGCGCTCGGCACCATAGGTTCTCATCGCCGACCTCTTTCAGACAAATTAAAGATGGAAGGATAAGGCGCTTGGGGGCAATGCTAGCAAGGGAAGGTTTGAAGGATTAACGTAGCTCGTTCCGTCTGTTGATCGACTATCTAGCAGACTCAAGTATTCATGTTGCTAACAATGACAAACATCTTATATACGCCTGACTTTGTGAAAGTGTTGTGAATATTTCCGGACAGTATGGCAAAGGCATCGCCTCGGACGAGCTGATTGAGCTGCACCACCGCGACTACTCCGAGGACATAATTGGTAAAGACAACTCTACCCACAATGTTAACCAGACCATGACTAACAAAGCGCTTAACCGTGTGTCGGGCAAAGTTGCACAGCACATGATGGAGACTGGACTGGGCTCGAAGGACACCACGTACCACACCAAGAAGTCCACTGCTCTGGATATTCAGACGTACGCGAAGCATCTGCAGAACCAGGGCCTGGCGAGGAAGCAAGATCAATCCGGTGCGAAGTCAGAGGCAGGAAGGAAGGAAGCTGGTTTGGACTAGTATAATGCGTTGTACATTGGCGGAGGAAACAACGAAGATTTGCAGGATTAACGTAGCTCGTTCTGTCCGTCGACTAGAGGTTTTTTATTATATTTTCATAAATGCATTATAGGAAATCCGTGTAGACGAATTGTCGCATAATGAATATAGGAACACCACGTCCCACTGTCATCATTTGTGCAGTGAAGGTGATGTTGCGTGTGCATCGCCGAATAGACGTTCCCGTCGTGGCGAGGCTTCTCTTTCTGGGACAGCTGCTATACCAGATGTCCTGCGGATAGCATAAGACAAAGCCTCCGATCGCGATGCTCGAGGTGAAGCATCTGAAGGATGATTGCATGGTCCTTGCAGTTGTCGTGGATGTCACAACAAGCTGACTATGTTTGTCGCTCGCCTCTGGGTTTTGACCATGTCCTATGGATTGTGGTCTCGCCATGGCTAGCATTGCATGCGATAGAGAAGAACGAGGGATCATGATTGTTCACCACGCCGCAGTTGTCGCTGGGTTATTGGTGACGCGCATCCCAGGCGCAGAACTCCTAAACGAGCATCCCTTTAGTCGATTGGAATATCCGGAGTGGATATGACTTCTCTCAAAGGATCTCAGCTTTCCGGAAGACCTACCAGAGCTTCCTGACATGCCTTCCGGACGGCATCAGCGCCTTTGACAGTCTTCCACCGTTCCAACACAGACTCCACCCTCTCCCACTCCCTCTTCGCATCCTCATTCGCCCCAGCTTCGACTTGCTTTCGAATTTGTTCCGGAGCAGCCAGCACCCACCTGACAACCTCCTGCTGCTTCTGCCTCATCACTACCTCGTCCCTCGCCTGTACATCCCCTTCCCCCAGCGATCGCTTCAAATCAGCAGTCAAACTCGCCGCTGTCTCGGCAATATGTCCAATCGCAGGGGTAAGAGTACTGGTCGTGGGAGTCATGGGATCCATCTTCTCCCTCATACTACGAATCGTGTCCGTCGCAGCAATGAGTTTGGAATAATTGTCATAGACGAGAGCTTTCTTCTCTCCATCCAATGATCGTATATCGCTGAGAAGACCCGCTTCGACGCGCAGCACGCCTTCGAGACCTTGGGTGGAGAGGAGATGCTGGACGTAGGCTTCCGGGTCGAACCCGGGTTTGTCGAGTTCGCTTTCTTGCTCGGCGTTTAGAGATGGCGATGGAAGATCATGTTGCGGATGGGTGTCGGTGGACGCTGCAGCTTTGAGATTGTAGTAGTCTCGGAGAGCTGTGCGATTGCGACGGAGGGTGGCTCGATCTACGGCGTTGGATGTCGTCGATTTGCCGGTTCCGGAGAGGACGGTGTTGTCGGTTGATGCCGAGCCGCGGCGGGAGGAAAGGGTGAAGGAAGGCCGCGGCGATGCGATGGTCGACATTGTCTGGGTATGTTATGTTATGCTATATCATGTGAAGCGATACAATACAGTACTTGCATGCAGCTTCATGTTGTGTTGATGCTTCGGGTGAGCTGCGGGCAGATCTTCACTAGCGCGGATGAGAGCTTCAGGTCGGACTCAAAATTTGCATCTCCTGCCACCACTCAACAACAACACCGAAAAATGTGAAGACGAATTCCCACCATGCCTCCGTCCACTGCAGCGGGTGGCACTCTAGCAACATCGATCCACGACGCTCTGGCCGCCAAACACATTGCCCCGACGCAGCAATGGCTTCAAAATTTGATGCCGAGCGTCAATGCAAATGTGCCGCTGGCAGCGACGCAAAAGACAGCTCTCTTCCGCCTGCTCAACACCGACTTTACCACAACCTTGCAATCTTCGGCGCAAAACTGCTTCCCAGCCGGCATCACCAATCCCGCCTCTCAAGAGCAGAAGATTCGCGGGCCAATTCCCGTGCAAGTTCTCGACATTCAAGATGTCGGACGCAGCAGCTGGAGCCAAGTGGAAGCCATCGAAATGGAAGAGCGAGGCGAGCTGCGGAAAGGCAGTGAAATCATTCGCGTCACCGAAGATGATGAAGACAACACTGATCCCAACGCGTCTGCTGCTCGAGCGGCGGCTGGTCCACACAAGCTGCTCCTGCAAGATGCCAAAGGCAATAAAGTCTACGGCTTCGAGCTGGAAGCTATTGATGGAGTTGGCCCTGCCATGTCCATCGGTGCCAAGCTCATTCTGCGCGATGTCGTGGTTGCTCGAGGTGTCATCCTCCTCATGTCGCAATGTGTGGATGTCCTTGGCGGGAAAGTCGAAGTGTGGGACAAGAAATGGAAAGAAGAGAGGAAGAAAGTGCTCAAAGAGCGAGCTGGTTGGGTTGAAGGTGCTACATGACATCCCACTTCGTACTGTAAGTCCCATCTACCTCCCTTCCTCTTCGCCCATCTTTATGATGAATCATTCGTAAACTCACAGACCTGTCCTTAAAAAACCATGTCGAGAGCACACAAACCAGCCTGATCTATTACCTCTCCTCCATACCAATTCGAAGCTTCCAGCGCATCGTTCTTCGCTGACACTTCAATAGCTTCCAGGCGCAGTTCCGTCACGCATTTCAGGATCGCTTCCTGCAGATCTCTTTGGAGGACGTGCAGTATAGCGAGGTGCGTCGAGTAAGGCAAATCTTTGAACTCCAGGCCGTCGAATTAGGAGCGAAATTGCTTCCAAGGCACCTGGTTCCAGGTTGGGTACCTGCCTTCCTTCTCATTCCATTCCATTCATCCCTGTCCATCAAGGCGCATACCCCGGCACACTATCCTCCCTCCTCGCAACTTTCTTCACTTTCCTCTCTTCAAGCCACCTCCTCACCGCACTTTTCCTTTTATCTCCTGTTCCATCACTTGCAATAGCAACCTGATAGCTCGGCGGTCCGATGGKAGCTTCATACTGTCCTCCATATTTATCATTCGACTGCATGCTGCTTACAGAGCTACATAGCGAGCCTCCGTAAACCAGCGCATTCATCCCTCCGATGCTCCCGAAAGGTAAAGTACCACCTTCACCAGGCCGAACGAATTTCTTCTCTTCTGCCCAAGCGGTGAGAGATTCGAGGCGTTCAGTACTGTTCATTTCATGAACGTATTTGTGTTGCCATGAAGGTGGCATCGAAGTGGTTGATTTGGGAGAAGACATGTTGTTCTGTACTGGCGAAAGTGAAGGATGTGAAAGTGTTGATTGAGCAACAGCAGCAACAGCAGCGAAAGCAGTATTCAGCTTTGTTCTCTCGATTGTGGCGTCGAAAATGAATGTCACTCACTTAAGCTGATATGATAGCTCGTAGCTCTCAACGACGCGTAGAGAGACATGACATGTCAGGAATGTGGGGATCGGCGTTGAAAAGGGCTGGTACCCTAAGAATCGCGGCTGAGCTTGTATGACTCTCGCAAACTTGGCCTGGTACTTGGAGTTTTAGTCCTGGGGTTTTTGTGGTGCATGTGGCAATGATGCTCAAAGGTATGACTCCTTGGGTGAGTGATGTGGGTGGGGCTTATCGAGGGATTCTGTGGAGATTTCACGTACTGAGGTGGACATGATGTACAACGGCACAAAGAAACTTCTAGGCTTCGTTGAACAACTACTATCATCACAGTCACATGCTAGACCTGTGAGCCATGAGCATCGTGACTGGCAGCGTCTGGGTCAGCGGTCGGAAACTATGAGACGGTTTGAGCAGAATTGACGATTCGTCATCGCATGCATACATACATACATTCATGGTAAAGTATGCTAAAAGTAATAGTGCAACCTACCTTACACATGCGTTTTGCGATCCACTGTCTCAAAGGTCACGCGCTCAACTTACCATCGTAAAGTAACGCCACTCAGTTAGCTTTGATGAACTCGCTGGCCCCCGAACAACTCAACTCTCAAGTCAACGTCCATCTCTATGCGATTGCCTCGGGCTATCCTGCAACTGCGCCTGCAGCTCCCTCGTCAAAATGAGGTCAGCATCGTCCATCCCACGCGTGTCATCGTCAACGGCCATGCTGTCCGCACCACCCCAAAGCTGAGGATCAACAGCCATGTAATCGCTTCCTATGCTTCCCATCGGCGCCGTAGGTGCGGGATGCTGATGTTGGAGATGCGAATGGTGCGGTGAGGCGCCAGACACCGTGTCCGGGGTGGGGTCCGATCCAGCTGTGACGGTGACTCGAGATGCGCGACCACCACTAGCAGTAGAAGCACCCGCATTGCTACGTCGACTGCTTGAAAAGCTGGACTTGTCGGCTTTTGGTGCGGCTTCTTTACAGTGCACACAATTGCGGATCGCCTGGCTGACCGTCTCTTTGATGCGAACCCAGTGGTATTTCTCTGCAATACCGGCCGTGGTCTTGTTGAYTCCACCATGAGCTACATTGTGCATGTTGCGAGCGATCTCGTACTGCTTGTGTGGATCTGAGACGACTTCCTTGCCTTTCAACATCAATTTGTCGTCTTCGCCATCACCACTCGTGTTGGTGATTAGCCGGTAGTGCGTGGCGGCAGAACGGAGGCGTGACTTCTCAGCGCGGTCTGATCCGTTGGGATAGGTTCCGTTCTTAAGGTAGAACCGTATCTTGTCGAATCTCTCCTCGCTGACGTACTCGTCTCCTTCACCGCCCAGATCGCGGCCGAAAATGATGGCGTCGATGAATTGATCCGGAGAGCTCTTCAGATTACCACAACCCTTAACTCTGCCAATCCGCTTGAACCCCAGAGCATCCCATATGCGAAGTGAGGCCACGTTGGTTTCGTAGACCAGATTGAAGACTGAGTAGGTGTAGCCCAGTTTCGGTGCCCATTCGAGGTATCCCTCACCCATGAGTCTGCCCACGCCGCGGTTCCGCGCAGCGTCCGTTACGAGAAAGCCGCCATTGCAGACATGACTGCTCCTGCCAGGATAGTTGGGTTTGATGTAGAAGCTTCCCAGACATTCCTTCGTCCAGTCCACACCCCGCTCCTCCATTTGCGTCACTTCCTCCACAGCTTGAATGTCCCCAACAATCATCACAGCACCAAAGTTGGCGAACCAGTACGGCGCGAAGGAGGACATTGGCAATGGCTCCATCATGGGATACGTGTCTCCCTTTTCAATCTCTCTGTTGAGCAGCTCGCATAGATAGGCGGCCAGGTGAGGCGGAACCTGCTGCGGTGACGAGAAAGGCACCAACGTCGCCGTCGTGACTCGATCTCGAAGCGTTACCTGGCGGGGTATGATGTCCTGCGGCAATGGCCCAAACGGTATTGGGAATGGCGGCTGCCCGGACACGCGGTATATGGCCGGCGCCGTGGGATCATCGAGCATGGCCGGCATCGTGCTGTCTGTTTACTGTTGTCAGCTGCGGAATGGGTGAGTGTAGGCACACGAAGTGCATATGAGCAAAGTTGGCAGAGCACCGCCATTCAGTCTGTGATGGCATGGTATTGCATGCCGTCTGGGGCAGAGAACGTGGTGATGCAGAGACCATGGGGTGGAGTCAATGTAGGAGGAAGAGAGAACGTACCTTGAGAACAGTCGAGACGATGCGGTGTTGTTCAGTACCAGTACTACGGCCAAAGTTCTGATCACGCGCGGGCGCGGCAAGACTCAATCACTGAATCACGCTAACCGGTTTGAGTCTTCCAGTAGGCAGGCAATCCTTCCTGGGTTTCAACAACTTGTGCAACTTCTGTCAAGGCGCCTGCAAAGTCACCGTCCACATCGACATTGGATCATCGAAGCGTGTTCTATGGGAAAGCATTCTCATGGTCGACAAATTTTCACGAGTTGATGTTGTTTGACCTGGAGACCTTGAGAGACCAGCTGAAGACTGCACGTCAAGTGCATTTACTGTACAGCCTGTGTTACATGCCAACTTTTTCAGCAAGTCGCGAGCGCTTTAGAGACATCACCGTGTCTTGGAGAGGCTCACGTAAGCCATCAACAATGATTGCATTGGTCCCATGTCGTAGGAGATACTGTCAGCTTCATGATGTCCACGTCGGATGAGGCGCACGCAATTTTCAAGGCTGCTGATTTTCTTTCCATGACGAGATCGTTGTCGCCGATGTACCAACACAGCCGACGCCTCGCAAGCATACGCAGTGTCTAGATTACACCAACCTACTCTTAGGCATACCAAATACTTCACAAGATGCCTGGCGAGCCTCATAGCATCGATGCTGCATTACCCAAACCCTAACCCTGGAACACTTTTGACTAAGAGTCAATCCCTACCCACGAATTCCAACTTGAGATCTGGATGACGGAGCCTGGAATCGGCAAGACAAGTGAACCCATTGAACCATGGCTAGACATTCATACGCGACGGGCATGGCTCCACATTGCTTTTGAAGAGCTGTTCAGCTGCTGCCACGTCGAATGATTTTCATCACTCGTATCGTTTCGTACTTTATATCGTCGGTAAACTTTGCCATATCGAATGGTGATCCTTTGGGGGAATGGTCGATCTAATTGTCTCTCGGTCGATCGCTATGCAGAAGGTCGTTGCACAGTGATGTCGTTCCAAAGCCACCACAATGTAAGCTCCATGTCAGTAGACTTGATAGTCAACTAGCCTGGCTCCTTCAGCCCCCAATGAGCCTCATTCTACTGTCATGTGATAGTACCACAGAAGGCCATGGAGGGTGTGCATGTTGTCGTCCATAGCGGGTAGCGTCAGTATGATACCCGGAAGAGCCTTTATGCCGGATCGATCTAGAATTGATGATCAGAAGCTTAGCGATGCTTTACAACCGACAGCCTATCGCTGTGTGTTGCATGGTAGGTTGGATCTACATTCGTGATCTATCCACATTCCCAAATAGGCAATAATGAAACTAAAGAACGCAGGGATTGTGCTCTGCGGGTATGAGGCTAAACGCCAGAGATTTGGTTCGTGGAATGATGACCAGACTTTTGAGCACGTGTTGAAGCTGCAGTATACCACGGGAATATCTTCTTTCTTTGCGATGCAACGGGAGAACAGACCGATAATTGCATTGGGCGTAAGTTGTGAAGGAAAGTAAAACATAGCTGACTCACAGAACTTGGTCATTCTGACGGACTCTGCTCTTGCCACGTCTGCTCCTTGCGATACGTTCTGCAGGAGTGATGTCCGTAGCATTGGACGACATGCCAAGGACACGCTGGGCAGATATCAAGCAAGACTGCCATGCCTATCACTGGGATCAATCCTCCCGCTCTGAACCCGAATTTGCGCGTGGGGAGACAGTCTGGACAGCTCGCCGTCCGAATTGGGTTCTCGGGTTAGAGTGGATACCAGAGTTGCATGCTGGTGAAAGGCACAAAGCAGAATCAGGAGCGCGGCGCGTCACCCGTATAACGAGATCGGTGCGATACCTCACAATGCTTTTGCAAGATGCTTCACCGACCAGGCACGTTGTGGCCATCATGCTCTTTGGACCTGCCGGGCAGCTGTCCGCAATTCCAGAGATCCGTAGAAGGCGAATATTTTGCCTCTCGGACAGGTCYCCATCACAATGTGTGACGTGCTCATCATCAAGCTCGATCACAGGGTTTTCAAACGCCTAGAATCCAAAGTGCAAAGCATCGTCCACATGGCTGCAAGCATTTGCGAAGAAAACGGCAAGAGGCGTTCGCATAGTCGCGTGGGTGGGATGGGATGGTTTACTGTGGTTGAATATTCGGCTCTTGCCGAGGGGAATCCGAGCGTGTCGATCACAAACGTGTTCGTGGGGAAGATCCTCATTGGCCGCCATCAACTTCACGTTTCTTCCTCGAGCACAACAATTTTGATTCAGCCCTGGCTGGCCTCCCGGATTGCAAAAGTCAACCGACAAGTGTGTGCAGGGAAAGGCCCCACTGCCACTTTGAGATGTCGCGTGGCAATGGCTGGAAACACTGCTCATGCGACGCCGCACCTCACGAGTAGTGTCAAGTTTCAAACCCCGGTGCGCATTGTGCGGAGTGCACCGGAAGCCTCAGCGAGGTATTCCATCCATACAGGTGATGAGTGGATCGTCGCTCAAAGGTCGGGATGCAGCGCCCTGCTGCAGATGTGTGCTTATGCTGGTGCAACGCCTTGTCAGAGGCGTTTCTTCTGATCGCCCGGTCGATGAAGAGGCGAGTCTCGTTAGTGACGAGCGCTCGAGACGCGGCGGAGACGCGGAAGCAGTGATCTGCYACTCATTTGATGCTTGCAGTGAGACGAGGCTGCATGGATTGACTCTACCGGGACCAACGAGTGGGCGAGATGGGTGAGATTGAAGGCCAGATCTGGCATTGTAGCCGACCACCGGAGCATATCCCTTGGCAAGGATTGCACCTGCTCTGAATGGACGCTGCGAGTGGTCAGAAATAGGTTTCCATGAGCACGTCTAGCGCCGCGCTTCGCCCACGCGCGCATTAGCAGGACGCCCAGAAGCACACGCCCTCGTCCTATGCCGCGCCGCAAAGTGATGGGAGATGGGAGATGGGGGATGCTTGTTGGTGGCATGATGTTAATAAAAGCCGGGCTCCCTTGCTGCCAATTTCACCAAGCCGTACCAAGTACTCCTCATTCCCTTGGCTCCAAGATCTCGGCCTTCTTGTCGCAACTCAAGCAACTGACAAGACCTCTACCGCCATGGCGACCCGAACAGCCGGAGGCAATTCTGCCTTCCACAACTTCCACAACGACTATGCTCACATCGCCGACCCCAACGAGCGCCGCAGACTCGCTCTCGCAGAGATTGACAAGGCTCCCTTTGGTTGGTACCATGTACGCGCCTGTCTGGTCGCTGGTATCGGTTTCTTCACCGATGCCTACGACATCTTCGCAATCGGCATCGTCACCACCATGTTGGGTGTTGTCTACTGGCAGGAGTCTGCTACTCCTGGCAAGATCTCCGTTTCCTCCGACACCGCCATCAAGGTCGCAACCTCTGGAGGCACTGTCATCGGGCAGCTCGGTTTCGGTTTCCTCGCTGATGTCGTTGGTCGCAAGAAGATGTACGGTCTTGAACTGATTATCATCATCTTCGCCACTGTCGCCCAGGCTTTGACTTCCGGCTCCGCTGCCATGTCTGTTACCGGTACCATCATCTTCTGGCGTGTTCTCATGGGAATCGGTATTGGTGGTGGTAAGTTCTCGACCCCATTCGAGCAGAATGCACACCATGCGCTAACACTCTCTAGATTACCCATTGTCTTCCGTCATTACTTCCGAATTCGCTACCACCAAGTGGAGAGGTGCCATGATGGGTGCCGTCTTTGCCATGCAAGGTCTTGGTCAATTCGGTGCTGGAATCATCGCTCTCATTGTCACTGTTGGCTTCAAGGAGTCACTGATGAGCGCCCGCGGCGCTAACGCTACTGCTGTCGTTGCTGCATGCGATGGCGTTTGTCTCATCGCTGTTGACAAGATGTGGCGCATCATCATCGGGATGGGTGCCGTACCTGGCTGCATCGCTCTCTACTTCCGTCTGACCATCCCCGAGACCCCTCGCTACACCTTCGATGTCTCTCGCGATATCGTCAAGGGTGGCTCCGACATCAAGGCCTACCTCGCTGGTACCGCCGAGGGTGTCCCAGACGAGGTTACCCGTGTCAACAACATGCGCGACTCTGCACCACAGCTTGAGGTCCCAAAGGCTTCCTGGACCGACTTCTTTGGTCACATCTCGCAGTGGAAGTATGGCAAGGTTTTGCTCGGAACTGCTGGTTCTTGGTTCCTCCTCGATGTCGCATTCTATGGTGTCGGTCTCAACAACGCTACCATCTTGACCGCTATCGGCTACGCTGGCGGTACGACCGCGTACGAGTACTTTTACAACATTGCTGTCGGCAACATGATCTTGGTCTGCGCTGGTGCCATTCCCGGTTACTGGGTCRCCGTCGCTCTCGTTGACACTGTCGGACGTAAGCCAATTCAAATGATGGGTTTCATCATTCTGACCATCATCTTTTGCATCATGGGCTTCGCATACAAGCCGATTGGAGAGAACGGTCTTCTCGCTTGCTACGTTATCGCACAGTTCTTCTTCAACTTCGGACCCAACTCGACCACCTTCATCATTCCCGGCGAGTGCTTCCCAACTCGCTACCGTTCCACCTGCCACGGTATCTCTGCCGCATCCGGTAAGGTCGGTTCTATCATCGCCCAGGCTGCTCTGGCTCCTCTCCGCACACGTGGTGCCACCAAGGAGAACGCTTCTCCATGGCTCAACCACGTTCTCCAGATCTACGCTCTTTTCATGCTTCTCGGCTGTGGTACCACTCTTCTGGTCCCAGAGACAAAGCGTCTCACTCTCGAGCAGCTCGCTGGTGAGGTGCCTGGTACTCCTCAGTACGACCCTGTCCTTGCTGGTCGTAACGCGATGCGCACCGATTCGGACCCATCAGATGAGATTTCTCGTGAGAAGGGAGATCACAATGTTTAATGAGTGAATGCATGAGTACATAGCGATATCCCCCGTTTAATGAGAAACACTCTCTCTTGACTCTGCAATTTCCTCATCTTTGAATCTCCATTACATTTGCAGAAGCCTCGTTATATCACTCGATCTTTGGCAACGCATCGAGTGATAGCCGTTCATGCGAAAATCACACTTCGGACCGAGGCATTGGAAGCGAGATGGGAAAAGATGGACAGAAAGGGCTGTCATCTTTTCCTTCCATCACTCACGCTTTTGATAAGTTCACGATGGCACAGAACTTCAGATCAGTGGCCTATAGCGTCTCTGCTGATGGTAAAGTGGCATATATAACACTCAACCGTCCCGAGCGAATGAATGCGATAGATCCACATCTCCCGAGCGAGCTCCGAGCAGCAGTGAGACTCGCCAACGCCGACAACAAAGTCCATTGCATAGTGCTAAAGGGCGCAGGGAAAGGCTTCTGCGGCGGCTATGACCTAGTCTCAAGCGCGGAACAAGCAYAGCGTGGCAAGACCGGGGGAAGTCAAGACCTGACAAACGGTTACGATCCACTACAAGACTATCAACTCATGAAAGAATGTACAGAGTGCTATGCCGAATTATTCCACAGCCACAAGCCGACTATTGCTCAAGTCCACGGTGCCGCTGTCGCAGGCGGCAGTGACATTGCTTTGAGCTGTGATTTGGTAATCATGGCTGATAATGCACGTATTGGGTATCCACCGACGCGAGTCTGGGGATGTCCAACTACCGCCATGTGGACTTATCGTGTCGGAGTGGAGAAAGCGAAGAGGCTTCTCTTCACTGGAGATCTGATCGATGGGAAGGAAGCTGAACGCATGGGACTCATCCTCAAATCTGTGCCGGAGATGGAGTTGGAGTATACGGTGCAGTTACTGGTGGATCGTATCAAGACGGTTCCGGTCAATCAATTGTGGATGCAAAAAGCAGTGGTCAATCAAACTATTCAAGGCCCGCTTGAATCTAGCCAGCAACTTTCGACAATATTCGATGGTATCACGAGAAATTCGCCAGAAGGGATCGCTTTTCAAAAGCTTTCGGCCGAGAAGGGTTTCAAGCATGCCATCTCACAGCGCGATGAGCCTGGAAGAACAGAGGAGTACCGCAAAGTGTGGAAGAGTTCGCTGTGATTAGAAGACATGCTCTGCCTATAGGGAATGTCGAATTTGGCAAGGAGCGCTGTCACGCATGGGACTGGCCTACAGCACGATATCTTGAAACATCGAAGCCCATTGAAAGTTCTGGGGAGCCTCATTTTCGTTATATACCTACGAATTCTTCGAATGTACTGCGCAAAAGCCATGCGCATCATGTATGGTACGATGCTACGACACGGCAAGATTCTAGCTCTAGGAGCGAGCAGGATCATCGAGCAGTATCAGTCTCTGCTTCTCGTCGACACGCTGTGTTCAAACTTCCTACTCGAAGCTACATTCATCCTCATCGCACTCAAGCGGGATGCCTGTTGCATTCATCGGATGGTATTTCGTCCAAGCTTACATGTCTGAGAGTCCCCGAGAAGAACATTCATCAGACCAGACGGCTTGGCACTAGCAGATCTCAAGATGCTGTGGATGAATACCAAAGGGATGTTCATCACACTGTTGTACGTCTTTGCGGATGGTTGTATTCAGTCGCCATACTGAGTAGCTGGTTCTCGAGCAGGACAAAGCAGTCGCCCAATATCATTCTAGGAATACTGTATCGAAAGCCTGAGTACTCAGAGGCGAAGACATGCCATCCACAGGCCGCAATGCATACCGGACAGAGAGCCGCACGAAGAATGTAATGCTGGCAAGATCTCGAGCGCGCCTTCAAAGGCATGTCGCAATGAACAAGTCCCGTGAAGCACCGTCGGAGCATCCGACGTCTTCTTATTATTGCCTTACCGAACCTGCTCGATCGGTACAGAAAGTACATCATGCTGCTCCTTTTAGATCTTTCTGGCCTGTCTTGGGTTCTCTTGATTTGTGCATCGCGGGAATTTTCAAGTAAGATGTCCTCGCTCTATCATTCGGTGTGAGCCACACTAAAGGATTACAGCTGTTGCTACGAGGATCGTTCGTTGGATTTGTTCGACTTCGTCGTACACGACTCCGTTTCAAGGCACGACGACACCCTGCACATTCGCTTCGTCGGCATCGGGTGACACAGAAGCCATGCCTACAGCCTGGATCAGCGGTAGTTTGAGCTCACACTCACCAGATGGAGAGATCAGAACCACGAAAATCGAAGGCTTGACCATGTCTTCTACAATCACAGCTACCCMTTTCTTCAGCACCATTGTTMTTGGTGGCAACACGGAACTGTTCCGATTGAGAAGTCTCTACCACGATTGTTCGAGGACTGACTACTTCAATCCCTGTCAGCGCCTCGCTGTCGGAACCGGCGCCGGCATACACCACCGTCGTGCTCGGTGGATCGACCAACATCTACACTATCAATGACCAAACCACAACGACGATCATCGGAAAGTCCAAGACTTCATATGCGGTGTCGTGAAGTCTGGATCAACTGTACGCAACCATCGAATGAGAAACTCGATTGGTCAACAAGCTCGCACAATCAAAGAACCGGAAGTCTAGGGTGATCAGATGGTAGCAAGTTCCATGATAATGTTATCTCCAAAACGACCATTGCGTACTATACCTCAATGCTTCGAATTCGACATGTATAATTCGGCTTTTGAGTGGTCCACTGTCAGTCGACGCCCCTATTTCGTACAATCTGTGATTATTTGCCAAGAGCCCGCTTCAACTTTCTCATGGGGTTGCTCAAGTGGTGCATTCTCCCGATCTATTGACTACTAACAACGATTCTAAGCTGCCCTGAATACCTGGCATCCATGCTCCTGTGGGGCTAAGAACGATCGAAGATGTAACAAACCCCTACCCTTCCTTTCCCGTCCAAGTTTATACTCTTGCCTACTACATGCATATTCCCTAAAGACGAAATAAGGTCCAAGCCGATTGAAGTTCCCCACCGAGGGAACTCAGGAGCTTCCCTAAAGACTACTCTTAGCAGACTCTGCATGTCTGAAGAAGTTCTTCGAATTTGGTGTTGAGCTTTTTGCGTTGCGAGACGTGAGCTGACTCTCCCTATCCACGCACTGAACAGCTAAACTCGAAGATATTAGAGAGCTATTTCATGGGGCCTTCTAGCCCTTGAGACTGGGATCGTTTCTCTCGTTCGGTTTCAAGGACAGCGTCGAGATTGGAGCTACTTCTAAGGCTGAGATGCTAGATGATGTAGCGAGCATGTTTGCTCATGTATTGAGGGCACATTCCGAAGGTTAACTAGGCATAACCATATGGGAGTAATGAAGGATAGTATCTACATCGTTAACGCGAAACTATTCGTCATCCACTATGGTCTTGAAGTAGTACATCTTGGTCTATATCAAGATCATCTGTAGGCTTGACGGGTAGAATGACAAAGATCATTCCACCACGGCCAGTTAAACACCTTCGTTCTTAAACTAGAGAGGCGTGGTGCAAGAAACGGAGTGAACGCAGACCCATGGCTTTAGCTCTGACTTGGTCTGCTAGCGGGCTACTCTAAGCCTGTTCGGGCAATTTGAGTACTCTTGGCACCGGCCCGAGCTGCGAGATTAGCCTGATCAGGTCTCCGTTGTAGCCGACTCGGCAAGCAAAATCCGAACAGGAAACTCCAGTGGCGATGAACTAGCGCGCCTGCCACGAGGTCTCTCACAGCCACAGCTACGCAGACGAATGCGTGTCAATTCTGCCGCAGCTCGCATGGAGGCTCGGGCTGGCCCTGTCAACGCTACAGACCTGGGATGAAGGGGGGACGATCCGGCTATCATCACTCTGCAATTGACTACAGCGCCAGGAACATTTCTCCTCTTGATTGCGGCCTGAGAATGCCGATAGTGTGAACCCAAACCTCATATTTACTTGGCATGTCATTCAACGATGATCATTCGTTCAAATGGAACATGGCCCCTGCCGACGGAGCACCACCCATTCTCTCTTTGAGGCTACACCAGAGCGGGAAAGGATCTGTACAACGGCGTTGCCCATTCCGCGGGCGTGCAATACATAAGCCCAAAAGTCTCGCTGTAACAAAAATGAAAGCAATTTGCTGGAGGGTTTTGCTATTAGCGTGGGAGCTTTGCTATCACATTGGACGACCTCCAATTTTGACGGCAAGCATTTTTCGACGCTGTTGTTGGAAAGCTTCGATCAGATTTCTGATCACGGCGGTGGAAGCAACAGAAGCAGCTGAAAACCATGGCTCCTCACTTTTCCGCGCAGCGCGTCTCACTAATATTTGGAGGCTTGTTCGTTTTCTTCATCACGTTTGCGTTTACATTTGTATGTCGTCTTACCGGAGACTGATCGATGGAGCAACATGACTGACCTTTTGTAAAATAGAACGACTCGTTAAGGAATCATGTTTTACCTGGCAGACCGCATACCAGCAAGTCGAAGTCCTCATCACAGCTGAATTCGGAAACGAAACTACATGTCCTACTGCCGGCTTCTCGTGGAGCGGTCGATATGTGCAAGACACTGTTGACTGGAGCGATTCTGGGATATCCCACGCCAACCCTGATCGCGTGGGGAGGGATATTCATGGAGGGTAAGTGGCCCGACGTTCTTTCAAAGAATTGAATTGACCGCATTATCAGACAACACACTTGGAGGTGGCAGCCATATTGCCAAGATATCCGGCGTTAAGGATTACTTGGATGCTATGGATCCTTCTACAGATGATGACTTGATACTTATGATGGATGCATATGGTATGGCTATTCATTATTTGTGATCCATTCGGAAGCGCTGATCTAAGTGGCCTATAGATATATGGTTACAACTACCCCCAGAGGTGCTCATCAGCCGTTACTACTCTATGAACGCAAAAGCAAACAAACGCCTCGCCACTAAATTGGGGCAAGCTTACGATAAAGAGGACATTCGCCAAACCATCATCTTCGCTGCAGGAAAGCGTTGTGCTCCAAATAAGCTGCATACGATTGCGTGCTATCCGATCCCGGATTCTCCCCTTCCCGATGATACCTACGGCTCAAACACAGACACAGTCATGGGGAGAAACAAATACACCAGTCTCAAGCAGAGATATCTCAACTCAGGGTACCATAGCCAAAAATCGTTGCATTTTGTTTTCAGAACATGAGCTGACGCTTTCCTCCCCATCCAGATACATCATTGGTCCACGGAGAGACTTGCGCAAACTTTTCCATCGTGCCGCCGAGAAGGTTGAGTCAACACCGGCACTCGATCCTTGGGACAACGGCAGCGGCGAGGCCAACAACATGTATCGTGGAAGTGATCAATCGATCTTTTCGACCATCCTTGGCGAGCAGGAATATCAACGTGAGGTCCTCCGCAGGAGGCATCTCACAAAAGAAGAACGTCTTCTTGGCAAAGAGAAACCAACGCCTCACCAAATTGAAGGCACTATCATCGCTGATCCGCTCAATCCGCCTTATACGCATGAGCCGGGTGAAAGCAAAAAGGGGAGACCAGACGAGTATGGAATTGGACTAGATTACTTTTCCGACATGGGACTCCAGACAGTGAATGCGGAGGAGGACATGGAATTTCTCCTCTACAACACGAGTATCACGGAGCAAGTGCAGCAACGACAGCATCACTTCCATGGAATCTTCGACTGCCCTAATCGCATTGGGCAGGACCTGGCGGGGGACATACTGGAAAGTCAGCCGCCTCAGACCGCACTGACGGGCTCTGGTCACTGGAATGAGCTCCCCCTCGCATCGAACTTGTGTACCGGGACAGTGCCCGTCATGATCCATCATAATGGCGATAAGAATGCGAGAGCGTGGCAGTGGCCGATGACTTGGATGCAGCCGCTCGCAAGGGAGCTAATGCGAGACATCGTATCCAAGAATCCTCCAGTCCCGGGTCTGAAGGGGATTGGTGGAGCTTATTTGCCGGGAGGAGGATATTTGGATTGGCAGACGCTGTGTCCAAGCAACTATGAGTATGAGCTATTTCGTGATGTCGAGCCGCCAGAAGAAGCACCTCCGCCAGCATAGATAGCATCTATCAAAGCTTTTAATCGCCATATACCATCCCTTCAACACAGAGGATGAGGAAGCTCAATCCAGACAGACATTGAACGAATGCTGGAATTGGCTTTGAGGGCCCCATTTCTGGGCTCGGTCAAAGAACATACCCAATGTCCTCCATAGTTTCCTTGGCCATTACGAGACGAAGCCTCGTGTCCATTCCCTGGCATACAGATCTTCAGTGCTCTATGAGTCCTCGCTGCGAGACGAGAAAACCCGAAATAGCAACTGCGAGCATGATCGTCCAAGTTGTAGCCATCTGTACGTGCTGTTAGCAAGTGAAGACTTGTGGTTCCAGGATATCATAGTCTAACCTTTGCATTCGAATCCCACCAAGGCTCAGTCGAACTCTTATAAGGGCCAACGCGAGTACCCACCCAAAGCATGATGCCCATCCCACCTATCATACAGAAAACGCTTGCAGCTAAGAACAATGGACCAATCTGCCAAACTTGTACGCGTAGTCTTCGAGGACGATATGCACCATCCTTGTCAAGGTTGGGATGCGTCATACAATCACGAAAACGCTGTAGACCATCCCGATGGGCACAAAGTCGATGCAGACTCATGGACTGCTGAGCTACAATGAGCACTGTAAAAAGTGCGAATAGTATTCCTGCGAACCAGCACGTCTTTACCGTCCAGGGCTGCGTTCGACCATTTCCGAGCACATTCGGCCAGTCACCCGTAGATGTCAAGCAGCTTGCGAGGAGGGCACCCTGCTACAGATAAGCCATACAGTTTGAAGACTGTGATTGGAATCGCAATGGCTGATGTGAATTGGAGGATCATCAATTGTTGCCGGGACTTACAACGATACCAACAAAATTGAGCTCTTCCAATTTGTGCGTCTGCCATCTCTCGGTGAGACGATCACGCTCCTCTGCATCCCGTGTGTTGATTATGATACGAATAGAGTCGTAGCTTCCATCTTCTAGCATGAGAGCCCTGCGTACTGTCCGCATTCCTAGGCCAATTTTGTGTGCCTGTGCCAAGTCAGCCTATGAATAAAAATGCCGCGGGCGAAGAAAGGGGTACCATAGACGCCAGTTCACGGTACCTGCTCGATGCCGAGCCCAGGGTCGTACGAGCGAGCAGATCCACGAAACAAGGCTGGCTGATGGGGAAAGTGTACGTGACGGTCTGTCAAACTTTTCCACGGCATCTTCGTGCGTCAGAGTGAGGATTGCCGTGCTTTACCGTTGCCGTTTGAGCTAGCCCGCCGCTGTGTGCTGGAAGTTTAAAATCCGTCCTCGGTCCTCTCGTCCCATACACCTCATTCATCGGATTGGCTTTGCCCTGTGCAGATTAGCGAAGATTGGCAGCGAGGACGGGGTGTCACTCGCGGTAGTCGTTGCGGTACGGCAACTACCATTCCGACGCACGAAGACGCTGTAGTCGGAACTGCGTAACTTAGTGAGAGCAGAAAACGCGAGACCACGCATCGACCACGTGAATTCCAAACCTTGTCGGATGTTATTCCAAACCTTGTGTGAAGAGCCTGAAATCGAACAAGTGAGGCCGCAGGTATGACATACGTCGAAACTTGACAGCACATGCGTACCTTTGTCCTTCCCGATCTAGCAGGTGAAGATCTTGATTCAGCCAGCTTTGCGTTCAACCAATCCAATGTTCTCCATGTTATTTGCAATACATTGCCCAGCTATACGTGGCAAACGGACAAGAAGGGTGGCTRCCAAGCCAGGCGAACGCTGCTTCATTCCAGCTATTCATCATTGGTTGGCTCAACAGGATACGCATGAAATCTTAGCTACTTCTAGCTAGCCCAGCCATAGCGCATGGCATACCCCTCGCTGAAAACAGGGTGTTTTGGAACTACTGTAGAAGAAAGCGATGGAGGCGTGATGCTATCTCAATTTTGCCATGCTCTCGACCAACATGACACATCCGACAGGACCATGGCAAATCTGCACCAAAGCTAGCTCGTCGTGAAAGGTATGTAGCAACGATCGAGCCGTCGATGTTCGTCGAACCTTGAGGTCCAGGAAAGCTGGCTAGGGTCACGGCCGATGTGGCAGACGCTATGATTTGCAAAGTGTGGCAGTAGACGGAGGAGACATGCTCTGGTCTACAGAATGTGTTGCCAGCGCCACCAAGTCCGCTGCGCCCCTCAATCGCATGAATTCAATCCCCGCTAAGATTTCAATGCATGATATCTGCTATATAAGAGCCTGCTCATGATACAATCTTCTTCTCCCATCAATCTTCAAGCGGAAACAGACATAACGATGCCAGATTCCAACGACCACGACAAGCTGGAGGAAGAAGACCATGCCGATATCAAGCCGCAAAGAGTGCTACACGACAGTGGCGAGACGGGTGTCCCTGATTTGAGAATTCTTCATTTCAACGATGTTTATCATCCACAGTGAGTCTCATGGATGCCAACAATCATCAACCATAATCCTGACACCAAATTCCGCACAGCGGCAGTGAAGAAGAACCAAAAGGAGGCGCGGCTCGTTTCAAGACCCTATGCGATTACTACCGCAACGACTCACAATTCCAAGACGCCCCGAAACCCTTGACGTTTTTCTCCGGAGATGCATTCAACCCCAGCAGCGAAAGCTCCGTCACGAAAGGGGGCCATATGATCCCAGTTCTCAACGAACTTGGAATCGATGCGGCTTGTGTAGGCAACCACGAATTCGACTTTGGAGCAGCGCATTTTGCTTTCTTAGCCAAGGATTGCAACTTTCCATGGCTGCTGGCCAATCTCTTCGATCCTAATTTGAGGAAGGATGGTGCCGAGCTACATCCCCTGGGTGGCTGTAAACGCACCATGATGCTGACGACTTCGAATGGAATCAAGGTTGGAATCATGGGTTTGGTGGAGAAAGAGTGGACGGAGAAGATCGACAAATCTTTGCCTACTAATGTGGAATTCCATGATATGGAGGATGTGGCGAGAATATTGGCGCCGCAGCTTCGGGATCAGGGTGCGGATATTGTTATCGCATTGACGCATGCTAGACAGCAGAGAGACCATCATTTCTGCAAGGCCATACCAGCCGGATTAATCGACATCGTTCTCGCGGGGCATGATCACTGGGTGGAGCATAGGAAGTTTGACAATGGTACCGTTCTGCTCAGATCCGGATTTGACTTCAAGAATCTCACCCATACTGAGGGATTTCGTCAAAAGGACGGAAGTTGGAAATTCAACATTGTACGAAGAAACCTGATTGGTGATATCAAGGAGGATCCCACAGTCAAGAAACACTGCGAAGACATTGTGGCCGATGTTCATCGTAAGATGCAATGCCCACTGGGCTTGACTGCCGTCCCACTGGAAGCAAGGAACGAGAATTGCCAGACACAGGAGGTCAACTATGGGAACTTCCTGGCTGATCTCATGCGAGTCTATCACGGAGCAGACTGCGCTATAGTGACCGGAGGAACATTCAAAGCAGACAAGATCTTCCACTCTGGACGACTCTTGGTCAAAGATATCGTGGACACCTTTCCGTTCGAAGACCCGGTAGTGGTTCTTAGAGTATCAGGGAAGTCCATCCGAGAAGCTCTCGAAAATGGTGTGAGCAAATACCCAGAGCCATATATCGGCTTCCCCCAAGTGTCCAACATCTTCTTCTCATTCGATCCCAAAGCGGAAGCCGGCAGCCGCATACAGACCATCAGACTTAATGGCGAGGATATGGTCGACGAGAAGCGTTACACAGTAGCAACTCGAGCACTTTTAGCTTTCGGGAGTCGTGGCTACAAGTCCTTCAGAGCGGAAAGAGTTGGCGGAGACGCCGAGGAAGTGATTGACGAGGAAAATGGCGTCCTCGTCACAGGGATGTTGCGCCAATATTTCACTTGGGTTCAGACCGCCGAGGCCTTCAAAGCGCTTTCATGCGATGGGAATGAGCTGGAATGCCATCGACAACAAGTCACGAGTCATTTGGGACGGTCTTTTGCTCGATGGCGTAATGATGAGGAGAAAGTTGAGCTGATTAAGAAGAAGGTCATATGGAAGTGGAAACGACTGGCAAAGACGCAATTCGATGTTGAACGCATGATGCGAGCTGGCGATGGCGAATTCTTTCCTGGATGGTCGAGGGGAGTGGCTCCGAGAGTTGAAGGCAGGATTACATKCTCTCAAACGAGTGCATAAGAGAACACGACTTCATTCGTATCTTAGTTGCCGCTGAGGCTCAATTCACCAAAAAAGAGCCGAATGTTTCTCTTACCCGGAATTCTTTCCCACCAGTTTTCTTATAGTATTCATCAGAGAGTATTGCGTTGTGGGACAATGGCCTCAAAGCCCAACTGTGAAAAGCAAGGCATCGATTTCTGTCCCTTTTCTTCTGCATGCTCGGGGTATCATCACACAAGACGGATCATTCCCAGCGAGAGCCCCTCCTTTTCGGTCTACGTAACATAAGGCTGATAGACCGTACCGTGGAGCAACGACTTTCGATAGAGCCGTCTATTCAAGTACTTGAGATGGAACTTCAACCCCATGGTCGCCGAAATGGCAACGACCGCACAGACCATCATGAGAATAAAAGCTAGCTGGTAGCGAGGCTGATCCGAGTCCCGGAAAAAGTACGGGGCGATGACATTACCAATCTGGCCGAGGACATTGCAAAGAGCGACGGCGACGGCACGATTCTCCGGCGTCCGCCCCATGGTGCTCGAAACCCAGGTGCTGATCAGCGGGTTCGCCGTGTACATGCCGCCAACGTACAGGAAAGATGCACCATATCGTGCACCTCCATTGAGTGTGGCCAGACAGATGACATAGCCGGTGCAGCCAACCGCGATAGGAATAGCAAAATGATAGCCACGTTCAGAGGTCCTGTCCGAGTGCCAGGCATTGATAAGCGAGCCTATAGCGGCAAAAATGTAGGGTGGACAAGTCAGCAGCAGGGTGACTACATCGCTGTATCCGAAACCCCGCACAATGTTTGGGAAGAAATTGGAGAAGCCATAGGCGGCACTGATTCCTATGTTGAGGGCGACGAGTAGGACCATTTTCCAGTCGAAAATGGCCATTTTGAGACCCGCCCATACCCCTGATTTGGCTTCCGAAGTAGAGACACGATCGGCGGCGATACGTGCTGCGGCGAGCTGGCGCATATCTTCCGTCATGGTCCACATGGCGCTACCGGTCTGCGAGTGTGGGTAGTCGGGCAGGATAAATAGAGCAATCAGAGCCAGTCCAGTACCACACACGGCCAGGACAATAAATAGCCATTTCCAACCGGCGATGCCGTATTTCTGTGGGAAGTAGGTCAGTTTTACGATCCATTTGCCATTGCTGTAGGGCGGACTGACCTGGTCGAGAGTGCCAAAGACAGCCGCAGCGATCAGCCCGGCCGTACAGAACGCCAAAGTCTGCCCTGTGTATAAGATGGCCACTCGCATGGCCATTTCTCTGCGGGTGTACCAACAACCCATCAAATAGACAGCTCCTGGGAGTAAAGGTGCTTCCACGACACCAAGGAAGAAGCGCACAAGGACTAGCCCGGTGAAATTGGTTGTACCACACATGGATGCGGAAACGCCCGACCACACAATCGCCATGAGGCAGAGGTACAGACTGGGTCGAAGATGTCCAATGATCATATTCGAAGGAATCTGACCAAGTACATAACTGTAGATTTTCTATCAGTATTTCGAGAGGAATGGCCTGAAGTTTAGAAACCTCACCCGAGAGACAAAATCATCACAGCAGTCTGGTAATGGTCCTTTTCTTCGTCCAGATTCAAGTCCACTTCGAGCGTATTAAGACGAGCCTGGGCAATACTCGCACGATCTAGATAGTTGAACAGATAAAGCGTCCACAAGCAGGGCTAGGAGGTTGATGAGTAAAAGGTAGTACTCTAAAATCGAGGTATATCCAATACAACTTACCATCAGCGTCATATCCAGGCGTCTGACCAATTTCTTCTCGAGGGTTCTCCATTCCGGTATCCCCAATGCATCGATCTGATCCTCGGGACGAGGAATGTAAGCCACTTGCTTGTCCAGGATCTCCGCGTCGACGAGTTCATCGCTCTTTGCTTTTAGGCTTTGGGCCGAAGGATCGACTGATGTCCTGCCTGGTGGTAAAGTAGCATTGTTATCCTCGACATGCTGGGGTACGACCTYTTTATCCGCCATGGAGTATAGTTACTAGCGAACGTGGTGATGTTTTGTGAGTAGACGGAGGTATATGGGCTCGCTGCTGCAGACTGTGAGCCAGGCAAGGAATTGATACTTTTATACACGACTAGCCCAAGGAACTCTGCGTGGTTACCGAGGGCACAATCTGTTGCCAAACATGAGTGCGTTCACAGATCCAAGGGCCATACCGGAGACTCTCGCGACTGTGAACCAATGGGATGTGTCACGATACCATGTTGTCCGGTCTTCCTTCCCCATATCTGTAGATGGTCTCCACAGATTCAAGGCCCAAGATATGTGAGTCCATAAAAATCGACGCTCGGCCCTCGCGTCCCCAGGTTCGCAGCCGCAAACCTCCGCATATCAAGACCATAGGAACCCACAATATTTCAGGCGATGTGGATATTCAGACCCCATCAATGATCAATGATATCCTGGGGTGGGATGGGAAAGCCTCCAAGAGTCTTGTATCCATGACGTTGCCTGTTTGGTACGAGATAATGTGGGTCCGCAGTCGGACGCTGGGCAGACCGCGTGTCTCGAATGCAGTCTTCTAAGTAGGAGGTGACGAGCAAAGAGTTGCAGGTGTCGGTGTGGAGCAGAAACAGAGACGGGTTGATGTAACCAAGCAGCCAGCCCAGCGTTTCCAGCGCCTATCTTGACGGCGCGTCCAGACACACACCTCTCGTCCGATGGCTCCCTGGATCAGCCTTCTATTGTTGACAACTCAATCTGCCGAGTGTCGTGTGTAGGCCGGAATTGACCTCTAGATCAGGAGACTCGTCCTTACAACAACACAATRTGGCCTTCCAACGCTGATTGATATACATAGCTTCCATCACCTCGGCGTGATGGTTTGCGATCTCGTCGAGTGTCGTCGGCCATGTGCCAAGGACGATGCCGCGTACACCAAGACGGATCACGGCGACGGTGACGGCGACAGCGTCGGCCAAGTTGCACGACGTCTCATCGCATTGGAGGTGTGGAGACTCACGGCAATTCGCATCCGCTACCGTAATTTCCGTGGTTTGAGCTCTTCAAAGTGAAATTGTGTCGATGAGTATTCGAAGGAGAGACCAAACTCCTGCAACGGAGGAAGTGGTGAAATAGGAAAATTTGCTGACAAACAAACCCTAATAATATAACCCTAAGGTTAAGGTCCACATTTCACGTCTTCTTTTTACACGAACGACAAGACGATCAGGAAGACACACTCGACAAGACTTCGATTCTCCACAACTCTTCCAATTGGATCAGTCATGGCGTTCAGTCCGTGAGCGTGATTGTCGTCTGATACAACGAAAGCCGGCAAGCTTCGTCGTGAACTTGCAGCTCGACTTGACCAGTCCGGCGATGTTGAAGCTTTGGGTTATTTGCATTCTACTTGGTACGGCGACGATCCAGAACTCGAAGAAAAGAGACCTAGTGCAGCCGATTGCTCACCATCTTGGACCACAAATCCGACGGAAGTGGAGAGACGACGAATTCTGTCCTCACCGTAACAGTGACAGCTATACCGAAAGAGGAGGAATGTTGCTGAATCGTCCAGTGCTCGTCAGTATAAGTGGATTAGATCGGAGCTCTCTCTCTCTCTGCGTTGAGTCGATCGATAAGCTTCGACGAAGGTACTGACTGCTACAGCACGCAGGCTTTTGCTGTTGTGTAAAAATCACAAACGTAAGTCGTTTCGAAGGAAAGCACAGCCCCGTCAAGATTGGCCATCTAATACTCACCGTGGCTCAGAGAATACACTCTGCGAGAGCTCCATACCGCAGAGCGTATATACTATTAGCTGAAAAGGGGTAGGATTGTGTGCTTCCTGGCGTCGTTTTATACGGCCGGCGCCGCCATGTGTGAAGACCATCGATGTTATGATAAGAATGCACTGCCCCTTCTCCCTTGAATCTACGCTTTCGGTGAGTACGGGGGACTGGCAGGATAGAGTGGAACCTTCGGAGAGCTCATGCCCTGTAGCTCGACCATGCCGTTTTCCGGAAAACATACCATCGGATTGGACTCGGTTCAAGCGCCAAGGGATGACGTTCAATGTACCATATCCACTCAGATAGCTGGACTTCCTGCAATGTGAGAGGAGCTGACCGTTTTCCCCAACATGTTACGTGTACAGCACTTGGCACGGCACACTTCGTAAATGCAAGGTGACGCGTCTGGATCTATAGAGCAATACATATGAACGCAGATATATTCATCAAAATTTTCAGCTTGCCACAATTGATTTCCAATCCTAACCAGACGCAAGACTTTTTTGTACATTCCAAAATGACCTTCCTCGCCAGCGCCCAAGATGTTCGCATTGAAGATGACCATGTCCTAAAAGGACAACTACAGAACGTGGAAGGCGAGTGGGAGGACGCAGAGATAGATCTCGATCAGTTCATTGCGAATGACAATGGACGATTGGCTTGGGATGGGGAGAGTGAGTAACAACACCCTTCATCATGTATCTATTAGCTGATTTTCTTATCTTGAGACTTTTCTGGGTCCGCCGAGGAAGTTTCATTCTCAATCGAAGGCGATGGAGACGTTCCAGTTTTGAGAGCTGTTCTTCACTCCGAGGATGGCGCACAGCAGTCGGATCTCAATTTGGCGGAGCGTCTTGAGAATCACAATGGTAGCTTCGTTTTTGGTATGAGTTAGCTTTTTGCCTCTTTTACATACTATTAAACTAACCGCTAGTTAGTGTGAATCGATGCATGGTCTGGTGGCATCTGATCCCTAGGGATGGTCAACTGAGTTCGAAATTGTCCCTTGGTATATAAGCAAGAAGGAAGTTTCGATGTGTAAACACAATCCACACCTATCTAGAATCATGACGCTGTTTCCACTTCAGTCGCACAAGTTATTTAATATACTGGAGCTGCAGAGGGTCAGAGGAAGCTGACGACCAACAATGAGTCTAGCATGGACACTCAATACGCAGACACGACAGAGAGTGCGACGTTAAAATCACGTCTGTGATAATTCCAGCAGATCTGATGGCATCATATAACAGCGAGTCTCGATTGAACAGACTCGCCATGACCATTCCTCCTTTCCAAGAACCCGTGAAATTAAAGATTATCGGCTGCCTTTGAAGTGAGATTACGACAATGCTCGCAAGTCGGTGGCCATAGGCACAAAAGGAAACAGGCTGACGGAGAGTCACATGTCTTCTGGAACTTGCAAAAATGACTGATAGTCCAATGTGAAAAGTGATGGATTATTGTCAGATTTGCTTTCTTTGTCTGAGGTTGATGAGGTGTCTTGCGGTGAGGACAATGGCTTGTCGTCGGAGACTGGAGAGGCCATAGATAATTATTTCACCGGAGCCGGCGTATTCTGTGGATGCGGATGCGTTCAGAAACAAGGCCGACTTGAGAGGTGTAAGAAGAAAAGGACCCTCTGCGAATTGACTTTCAAATGTACAGTTTCAAGTACTGTACATGTACATACACTGTGATGTACATCCATCCACCTCTTTGCAATCGTTGCGACGTCATATTTGCCGAGTCTATGAATGAATGAGATTAGAGACATAGCGTGGTATCGTGTGAAAGATTCACTTCGGGCCCCGGAACCAGAATTTATCCGGGACCAGGCCCCCATGTGCGGATCTGTATTTCGCCCTGTCCCAATGCACACTTCTCTACATTCTTGTGTGCACATTGCGCACGCAGATTCGGTCTGATATAGTTGCCTCTCGTCTCGTACTTTCCAAGCCGAGCTTCTGTAAGAAGATGTACTAATAGGTTCAGGTAACCCGCATTTCAAAATCTTGTCGTCAGCTTGCCAGGTGTGAACGACTAGAGGGATTGCGCAAGGTCTTTTCGTCGATGTTATCTGCTCTCCATCAGGGGTATGAACAGCAAAACTCGAAATCTTCGCATGGCTGAGCACTGGCTAGCACTTCCGACTCCTTTGCATTGTCGCATTCTAGTACCAGATAACACTCTAGTCGCGTCGGGCCTGATGCGACAAAAGGGTAGCTTAAGCGATTCGTGCTCGGCCAGCGAAAGCGATGGACTGGCTGCAAGTACAGGATAGCGTGTGCCACTCAAAACGAAGCAACAATAGCGTTACGAAGCACATATCTCGGTGTCGTGCAATTGGCTCTGCTTGAAGGATGCGAGCGAAATGTAGAACAAGCGACCTGGACTCTAGTAATCGGAAAGAACGGTGCGTTATTAACGGTCGTTATTTACGTAAAGCACCGTTCTGCGTAATTTATAATCCGGTACGCTAAGGTGCGATATTGCTATATACGTAGCGTACGTAAAGGGCGTAAGGGGCTTAATATTACCTCCGGACGCTAGCTAGATAGTTAAAGGCGCTTAGTTAGAAAAACTAAAGGAGTTCTTAGGCCTATAATTAGCTAGTTAATTTTCGTTAATAGTGTGTTTTTTAGCTAATTAAGAACCGTACGAGTCGTTTACGTAAGTAAGAGATATATATAGGCGTTCTAAAAGATGCTTCTTTTACCTTACTAAGCTATCCTTACTATATTATCTAAGTCTACTATTTTACGCTCTAGCTCTTTAACTATACTAAGCTAATAAAGGGCGTAAACTACAACATATAATAACACTAAATAAAGTTATATATCGTATATTGCTTAGACGAGGGGAAATAATTTGCTATACCTCGCCGAGTAAATAGACAGGACTATAGGCTCTTAATATAGTCCTTGCTTATAGGCTAAAAGGCGATCGATTAACGTAGACACTTAGTAGTAGCGTAAAAAAGAGTAAAGAAGATTCGATAGTCTATATAAAGTTCGAATAGAAGCTGCTTTTTATAGGCCCTATGTCTATACTAAGCTACTCCGCGGAGGTGTTAAGCGTCTAAGCTATTAGTAGTAAAAGCATAAGTACTATTAAAGAGCGCTCTTATAGTAAGACGGTCGATTTTGTCCTTCTTAGAGGTTAGTATAATATGCCTTTTAATAGTATTATCTATTATTGTTTATCTATTCGTACGAGCTCGTTCGAGAGTAGTCTTCTCTATATAGGCCTAATAGCTATTAAGGTAGGCTAACTACCGTGCTTTGCTATACTTTTGTTTAATATTATAGTACCTATATTAGGCCTATACTGTTTCTTCGCCGGCTATCTTAACGAACTTAAAGTAGCGCGTAAGGTCGTTAGCGATAGGGCGTATAGTAGATAGGTAGATAGTAGATAAAAGATAAAAGGTCGAAGATATAGTAGTAGGTAGATAGATAAAATTAAAGATAGCTAGCTTTAGCAACTCTAGCCTCCGCGTATATTATACTAATGTTCGATACGCGAAGTCTCTCGTATTCCTTTACTAAATTATGTTTTTAGACGCGTATATTAAAGCGCTAAAACGGCGCTTAAATATAATCTAAAAATTATGTAGTTTAGTTAAGTATTATAGAAGTTATTATAATACGAACAAATCTTTAGGATAGTTGCTAGAGGATCTTAATATCTTATACTTTAAGCTACACCTTAATCATTTAGGCTATAATAACTTCTATAGTTCTAAACGGATTTTTATTATTGTTTTCCCGTTAGATAGTAGTAAAGTATCTCTATATAACGGGAAAACAATAATATAAACAAGTAGTAGTTAGTAGAAGCTATTTAAGGGAAACATAATTTATCTCTACCCTAACCCTTACCCTTAGGCTTGCCCTTAGAACTTTAGAAGTTTCGGACCTATCCGAACCTATCCGAACCTATCCGAATATTAGTAAAGGAGCGAGGGTTAAAATTAGATAAAAGTTACTCTTAGAACGCCTACGTATTTATCTAAATGTCCGGATTAGGCTTAATTACTAGGCTTCTAATTAGTACTAGCTAAGCCGAAGAGCCTCCGGACTACCCCTCTATCCGTATCTTTAGCCTTAATTTATAAAGACGAATAGCTAGTAGAATAAATAATTAAGGGTTTTAAATAGAAAGAAAGTTATCCTTAGAACGGCCTACGTATTTATATAAACGTCTAGATTAGAGATCTCTAGCCGGCCGTACCGGTATTCTACCGTATACCGGTAATAAGGTAATTTACTACCTTACGCTAATACTAGTTTACTAATACTTTATCTACTAACTACATACTTAATACTACTACTATATAGCTCTTATACACCGTAAACGAACCGGTATTAAATAACAGTTACGTATATACTAAATTTAGCGGCCTACGGCGCTTTTTAGCCTCTAGTAGTGCTTATAGTAGGCTAGCGGTTAATTACGACCGGATAACGTACGAACATACTAAAAAAGTAGTAACGAACGGTCGTAACCTTTACGTGCGTTATTCACGTTAGTTACGCCTTTTTGCCGGTTACTACTAGACTTATCCTAGAACTTCTACCAACCCCGCTTAGCTGGGAGATTAGCATAGTTCTAAGCCACGTTCGCTAAGCTCTGCCACATGTAGTAAGGTGCACTTGTCGTACCACATTAACCCTCTTCCTCTTCGCGATTTTTATATAGTCAGTACTTCGCTGTAGCAGATCTTGCTACTACCTTCAAACGACCCATGCGATTGCTAGTGTCTCAAGCCTAACGATAAAATTAAGATAGAAAACCCCTGGATCATCTCAAAAGTCAAGACTGTACGCATCATGGCAACTGACAATGCAACCGATCTTGACAAGCTATGTGTGTCTGCATTCGACAGCGAGTATCTCGACGACAAAACACTTGCCATGTCGCAGCATCAGGAAGCAATCAATGGATTAAAGCAGCTTCAGAAATCGTCTGATGACAAGCAGCGCAAGAAAGCAGCGAAGAAACAAGTCAAATTCCACACTGCTAGGCTCCAATTGCTTCAGGAGTTGGGGAATGGAAGCATATTGAAGGTTCTCCCTACAGCCAAGTCTGCCCAGCAAGAATTGCTTGTCGGTAGTACTGCTCTCTCTATGGTGAAGAAATGCTCTTTCGATGCTAATCGCCCGCTCATTCACTAATGTACACAGGATCAATGGCGCATCAAACTCTATCAAGAAGCGTATACAGCGGACCCAAACGCACAAATCCCTGCCGATGCGATTCATCTCTTCACAAAGCCCATTCCCCCATACTCACCAACGGTTCCCCTGACTCCCCCTTCAGTCTTCGAAATTCACTATAGCAGCGAGATGAATGGCCTCAACGGCGGCAATTTCTTCTACGTCAAAGCCAAGGACCCCACGACCCATCAAACCTTCTACGTCTTGAAGTTACTGAAGCAGCGAGGGATGCAAATGACAGAAGCGCGACTATACCGAGCAGCAGGATTCACATCAAACGGAGCGTCTCTCGTGACAATTTCTCAAATAGACACGCGCCAGCTCGGCGGTTGTAGTCCATCCAGTATTGGCCGTAATCTGACTCTCGACAATAGTTTCGGTGCTGTCGAAGAGAAAATGGACCGCCAAATGAAACCGCATTGGAATCCACGACGCTTTACTTACGGCGGGAGGAATTTCGTTTGGAAACGCCGTGAGGGCTCCTTGGCAGGCGTGGGACCACAGGATCTATATGAGACTACGAGGGTGTGGCCGGACCCATCCAGCAAGACTGGCAAGTTTCTGGATGATGTCTTGCCGGATTGTTATTCTTGGGGGGAGATGAAGGCGAGGATTACCAAGTTATGCATCATCAATATCAGAGGGGGGATCGATCAGGCTTTTATGGAGTACATTCTCGCCAGTCAGTTGACTAAACTGATTGTTGAGCTGCATGGGCATGATTGAAGAAGTGTTTGATAAGAGATCGAGTAGAAGCATTGGCTGAGCTACGTATTGGTGCTATGTAGGTCTGGATACGAGAAGTTCTATGTAGCCTCATTTTAGATTCATGCTGCGCTGCAAACTGCGTGTCCAGGGTGATATCCTTCCCTCTGCTCCTACCCATGTCTTTACTGGAATTTTGTCCATCCATCTCGAGACAATTTTTATTGTCTACGTGAACATAATTCCTCCATCTATGACAAGGCTCTGTCCTGTCATGTACTCGCTCTCATCGCGAGCCAGAAACGCCACGTGGATGGCTGGAGATCAATCTAGATGTGGATTCTGTCTAAGTGGCCAAAATATCTCCCGCGATATTAATGGCTTCCGCAGTCGCATCCACCCACTCAGCCGCCAGCGTGTAATTACCGTCAAAGGTTATTGCCTCTGTGATACCGGGAAACGTGACTGGAGCATAGCCTGTATCGCGACCTACAAAGTAAAGAGCGAGACGGTCAGCAACTTTTCTGATCAAGATATGCACCGTCTCAACCAACATACCWGGAGCAAATACCGCATGGCGGAAGAATTGACGACCGGGTAGTCCAGGAGTAGCGATAAAGCCACGATGGAAATCCTTGTACTTTTTGTTCTGCACGGCGATCAAATCCAAGTCGTGTTCTGCGACCGCTTGTGCTGTCAATGTCTCCGCTTCCAAAGCGTGGACCCGGAAATTATCAATGGCTTCGCTGAGGGCGGTCGTATCGAGCTCTTCTCCACCTTCTTTGATGATTTCTTGCAGCTCCTCGTAGTATGCATCCATCTGAGTAGCAAAGTTGGAGACGTTGAACGGGACAACCTCTTCGCTCGCAAGAGTATAAGTCAAGAGCGCCACGTACTGAGACATGGCAGCGTGAACATGGAAGCCTGGATCACCGAATCGCGCCATCCATTCGTAGGTATCGTAGTTGCTGTGGTACATGAAGACGGGATCTGTTGGGCCGCCACCTGAACCAACGTCGAACTGTAATGTCTGTCAGTGGGATTCCAAAGAAAATATTGTGAGCAAGAGTTAAACATGCCGAAGAGATTCCCTTGTGCAGGAAAGCAGTGTAGTCACTTCCGCTACCCAGAACCCCGGGTACTCCCTCACTTGCATTGTACCAGGCATCGTACATGGTACCGTTGGTGCCCGGCCATTGCACCTTTTTCATGGTATCGATACCGATCTGGTGCAATTCAGGAGTGGCCGAAAAGTCTGGAATTGGTCCATTGCAGGCCGTATCAAGATTGATATAGGTGACAGCAGTGTCACTTAACCATGGGAGAAATTCTTCCACCCATTCTGTCGAGCCGACTAATCCATACTCTTCAGCATCCCACGAAGCGAGAACAATGTTTCGCTTTGGTTTCCATCCGGTTTCCATTAAAGCACCCAAAGCTTTGGCAACTTCATTCACAGACGCCGAACCGCTAATGGGGTCACCAGCTCCTCCAATCATCCAGGCATCTCGATGATTTCCGAGGATGATGGTTTCGGTGGGATCGGTGCCGTTGATGATCCCAATGGCATTCCAGATATCGGTATATGTCTCGTTCATCAGGTTGGACAGTCCGAGTGTGACACCGGGGGCAGGGCCAGTGAAGTAGCCAACATCATGGTCGCCGACCCAGTTGGTGCGATTCACCTCTTCTCCAGAAGATCCAAAGCCTTCAAGAGCAGCAAGTAATGGACCAGCGTTGGCGTAGCTGATGGGCAGGGAAGGAATAGCTGGAGTAACATCATCTCTGGCAGCTCTCTCTACTCCCGGCTTCGAAGGGTAGCCAGGGGTGGTTGGATCTCCGGGACGAATGGACAGGAAAAGGACGGAGCCACGCTGAACGTACGTGGGGTTTCTCGCCGGGCCGTCCGGATATGCCTCGTATCCATTCTCAACTTTGATTTCGCCGTCATCTGCGAGATCGTTGAAGAGAACACAGCCAATCATGCCATACGCCTGAGCGTTCTGAACTTTGATTCCGCGAAAGGGCCCGCCATAGCGAGAAACAGCAATCTTACCCTCGAGTTCGATGCCCAGTTCCTTTAGGCGTTCGAAGTCGGCAATTTGTCCTCGGCCGACATAGACGTACTCGGCTTCAGCCGTGCCGCTTGCAGAATAGGCGTGGAAGGTCGGAACGCGATTCGGGAATCCAGTGACGGGGTCCTCCTCGAGAATATCCTCCTCCAGGACTGGCGAGTAGGTGCTGCCATTGGTCCAGGTAGCGTTCAAGCTGTTGTCAAGTGGGTAGTTCAAAAAGACATTGTACACGTCTAGCCGACTGTTGAATCCAAATTCACTCCAGCGATCCGCAGTCCACTGAGCCTGGCTTTGATTGGTGCCGGCGAGATGAAGCCCCTGGGTGTAGTAGTAAGAGAAGTTGGCAATGCTGTCGTTGCTGATGGTTTTCAGGATCAAGTCCTCGTTGATTGTGAGGTCGGAGGATATGGATTGTCCTTTGATTTCAAATGAAGATGGTAGTGCCACAGCTCTCTCGCCGAGCAGGGCTGCGAGGAACAAGCTGAAAATCATTTTTCGCGTCGAGGGTGGAAATAGACCTTGCAGCTGGGAATGCTTCGTCTATTGTAATACGTTTATCCGCAGCGACAGATTTGACACTGTCCAACATGTCATTCAAGTCTACCAAGCCCGACGTGCATGTCAAGCTGGCTAGGCGGTGCGGAGTCATTGTGTAACCTTTTCGATGAAGTGAAGCGTTCTGGGCGCCCAGAGATACGCTACCCTCCGCGAATCTCCCGTGCCAATAATGATGCAAGGGCTGACCAATGCCGTACAGCTTCTTGGCACATCGGTATTCATAAGCGGGGACTACTGGTCCTCCCAAAGAAGGAGTCCCAATCACACATCTCTCGGCTGCGACGACAATGCGAGCCCTCGCCGAGATCATTCCGTACGATGTCGCAGGCGGGGATGTTCGCTGTATGCAATTCTCCTCCTTTTTTGACGGCTAACATAACATGGGATTAATCGATGTGCAAACTTTTTGTTGCTGTTGTGGAGTATTTGACCCTCGTAGGCGTACTTGATATGTGGAATGACGGCCATGGATACTGTTGCGTGGAATAAGAGGCACATTGCTACTGTGAATGCCGAACCGGTATGTCAGCCTCCTTTTGAAGTGATTGGTGATGAAGTGATTGATTTTATTAAGAACTAAAGAGCTAAGTGGTAGTTGCCAGTGGATATATACAAGGAGGATTAGTTAGTAGCTTGACTAGCCACCGTACTTTTAACACTCCCCTACGTTAGCTGTTTCCTTATTGTCCTGTTTAACTATTACTTCTTCAATTTGTCTTTTAGAATCGATTCTAATTCGACGAATGATTTCCACCTTAGGCTATTAAGCCCTAGTTCATTATCACTATGTTTGTATAGTTAATCCTTCATCTAGCTTATAGTATGTACCTATCTTATCGTGTAGCTAATATAGTAGTTCTCCTCGAATTCAAACTTTAGAAGTTAATTGTCCGAGGCTGTATAGTCTAGTAAGTTGTCCACGAAATCGTCGCGAATGTTTCCGAGGAAGACCTTCTAGAGGGAGACTTTGTCTCGAATAGCCTTATAGTACTTAAGGATTAGTCTAAGTCCATCTAGTTTTATAGTGCTAGCGTTACTAAGATTAGCATTATAGTCGTAGATAAAAAGGTAGAAGCCTCCGTTTAGGCCTTTAACTAGGGCTAGGGCCCAAGCGTACTACGGAGTTCGCTAGTAGTTCTTATTCCTAACCTAGTTAACAGCTGGTGTCTTTATGTAGGCTACTCTAGTAAGTATGTCGTGTTATCCGTTGTTTCGAGTCTTTATAGCTACCTAGAAGTTGCTAAATAGATCTACAAAAGCAACGTCCTCGAAGTCGGTAGTCTAGTTTAGCCGTTTAGTATGTTTAAGGAAGGAAACTAGTTTAGGGTGGATGTAGATCCGGTCGATGCCGTATTTCCTTTCTAAGTGTTTGTTAAAGCCCTAGAGCATCTCCGCTATCTTACGGGTGTCCTTAAGGGTCTCGGTAGCGTAGAAATAGTCTCTATAGACTCGTATTATAGTGTCTTCCGAAAGGAGTGTAAGTTTAATATTAGTAAAATCTTCTAGTTAGAGTGGTCGCCTTTCTAGGCGAGATCTTAGCTGTCTTCTAATTAGGGCAGCTAGGTGATTTAGTAGTTCTTCTAGATGTAGCAGAGCTAAGTTCTCGGTAGTATATCCTAGTTTAGACGGATCCGCGTCCGTAAGTCGGTGTCTACCGTTATTAAAGCGTTCGTAGTATAGATTTATGTTAGTAGTATTAGGCCCTAAGGCGTTTTATAGATGCTCGGATGTCGGTAAAAGGAAGTTCGTTCGATGTAGAGAGTAGTAAATTCTTATGGTTTAGCGCTAAGCTCAGCGATAGTAGATAACTTAGCGGCCATTTTTTTTAGTAGTAAGTTGCTCTAGTCGGCGTTATTCTTCGTAAGGTCTAGTAAACTTATCTCGAGTTTTTAATGGCTTGTTGTTATTTAGTCTCTCTCCCCCCGTAAGGTGTTAAAAAGTTAGTAGTACTATCGGCGTCGTTGCTGTCGATGTCTTAGCGAGAACTCTACTAGGGGTAAGCTCCCCCTAAGCCTAGGGGGAAAAACTAAGCTGTTGCCGCTTTACTCGCCGTTACTAKGGCAATCCCTTTTTGTTTTCTTTACTCGGTTAACTAAGTTTCTTAAGCTAGTAGGGTGTAGGCACATAGGATAGTAGTATTAGGCCTAGGGCGGCTCGGAAAGTGTAGAACTCTTTATTAGGGAGCGGTTTAGTTAGTCTATCGGCGACCATCTTTTCGGTAGGGACCTAGTCGAGTTCGACTTCTCCGTCTTAGACCTTTTCTAGAATAAAGTGTATGTCGACATCGAAGTGTTTTAACCGTACGTAGAAGGTAGGGTTTTTTGTAAGTGCTATAGCGCCTTGGTTATCGTAGTAGATAATTGTGGCCTATAGTCCGCCTATGCCGTTAGCGCCCTCTCCTTCCGGTAAGAGCTAGTCGAACAGTAATCGTAACTAGAGTGCTTCTTTTGCTACCTATGTGTAACCTTAGTATTCGGATTCGACAGTTAATAGTAATACTCGTAGCTGTCGTTTTAACGACCAGCTAATAGCTCCGCTACCGGTGCTAAAGACGTATCTAGACGTTAATCGTCTAGTTTCTTCGTCTCCTACCTAGTCTACGTTAGTCTATCCGGAGGGGGCACGTAACTCCCCTTAGTAAACGAGTTTAAAATCGATTATAGTACGGAGGTATTACATAATCCTTTCGACGAGTTTCTAGTATGTGTTCGTTAGGTTAGCACTAAATCGACTAACGACAGAGACGGCATAGGCGATGTTAGGCCGTGTTCCTAATATCGCGTACATTAGTAACCCTACTACCGATTAATATCGTTTTCGTAGGTCGTCCGGGGCTATGTACCCTTCTAGTATAGGCTCGATCTTCCGTAACGAGTCCATTAGCGTTGTTGCTATCTTACTTTCCTAAAGGCCGYAGTCGCGTAGGAACTTCTTAATGTATGCTTGTTAACCGAGGAAGATCTTTCGCGCCTTACGGTCTCTTCGGACGGTTATACCTAGGTAGTAGGCGCATAGTCCGAGGTCTATTATATCAAACCTTAAGGACAGCTTATCTTTGACGTCCTTAATCTCCGATTTGGATGGTCTAACGATTAACAGGTCGTTAACGTAGACTATAATAAAGCATTTTTCTTTAAAGAATACGCTAATGTCTACGTTAAGTAGTCTAAATCCGAGTTCGTCTCTAAGGAAGCCAGTTAATGTGTTATACTAGGTGCGTAGCGATTGTTTAAGTCCGTAGAGTGCGCGATCTAGCTTATAGACGAGGTTATCGTCTTTAATAAAATCGTGGGGTTATTCCACGAAGACTTGTTCTTTAATCTTCCCGTAAAGGAAGGTAGTCTTAACGTCCATCTGTTCGATTTCTAGGTTAAGAGCTACGGCTATAGCGAAGATAGCTTTATAGCTTATTAGTTTAACTACGGCGGCAAAGGTTTCGGTATAGTTAGAACCGGCTACTTAGGCGAATCCCTTTACTACCTATCGAGCCTTATACTTAAGGATCTCGCCGTTAGGTCCGCGCTTTAATTTAAAAACCTATCGTCCTAGTAGGACTTTCTTTCCGAGTGTAGAGACTTCGGATTTTCTTTTRTACCTCTAGGTTTTGTTCTTTCGAAGGGATTTGACCTCGTCGCTTATAGCGTCTTTCTAGCATAACTACATCGTGTCGGATTAGGCCTCTCGTAACGTTCGCGGTTCGAAGGGTTCATCCTCGGTAGCCGYAAGTRTAAGAAAGTTRTACATTAGAGCAGCTTAGATTAGAGGATAGTAACCGAGTGTTTTAGTAAGAGGAGTCGTTATAGCGGCAAGTTRCYATTCCTCGCCTAGGAAGCGCGTGTTAGGTAGGCGGTTTCGATGTAGTCGTAAGAGTCCTTCTAGTATAGCTCCTCGTTACTAAGTTTAAGCGGGTTGTTAATTCCTAGGGTCTAGTAGTGTTRCCCCTTAATTGTTAGGTAGCGGTGTTRCCCCTTAATTTTTAGGTAGTAGCGTTGTTACCCCCCTTACCCCTTAATTAGGGTTGTCTATTAGACCTRGYRGCGGTGTTGCCCCCCTCGACCCTTRTCCGGAGTRAGTTRTAGGCTTATCGTTATCGTCGCTAAGTTCGATAACTCTCTTATCGATCGGACCCCCTTCTTCCCCTAAGTAAGGGGTAGATCTGTCGTAAGTCTTACGCCGCTTTAGTACTAGGGCTTCGTCGTCTTCGTTATCGGAGCTTTCGATACGCTTAAAACGCTTRCGTTTTTCGATAATAGCGACGTTAAACACCTACTTCGGTTCTTTCTAGCTAGGGGCGATTACGCGGTAGTATACGTTGCCCTTAAAGCTAAGAAGTTTCCCTTCCTAAGCTCGGTCTTAATATTTCTTTCTATCCTTGCCGGTTTTAAGGCTTAATACGGTAGAGCCGAGCTTACGAATRTAGGYAAYATCTAGTTTCTCGCCGGTRAACATTTCGTGTRGCGTTATCTTAAGCTTRTTAAGCTTTCGGGCCGGACATCTGTTACGTATATAGGCGGAGCCGTATCGGACAACTTCTAGCTACTATTTRAGGTCGAGGCYAGCGCTCCGTAAAGTCGGTTCTAACTTCTCGAGGATAGTCCGGTTAGCCCGTTCGGCGACGCCGTTAGCTTCACTTTRTTTAGTAGCCGTRTACTTAAGCTCGATCCCTCTACTAAGGYAGAATTCCCTAAAGAGGTTAGTAACGAACTCGTTTCCTTAGTTAACCCTTAGTCGGCGATAACGGGTTGTTTCTGTCTCGTGTCGTTATAGATACTAGCTAACGATGCCTAGGAYATCTCTAACGTCCTTATACGGGAAGYAGTTAACGTGTGTGCTAAAGTTATCGACGATCGTRAGCTAGTAGCGCATTCCGTACACTCCTACTCCCCTAGGTCCGTACTTAGAGTCTATATAGAGGTACTTAAGTTTACGGGTAGCGGGGTRGAGTTTCCCCTTATAGGGCTTCGTACACATCCGGCCTTAAAYATAGTCTTCGTAGATGTGTCGACCTTCTAGTTCGCCGGCATACATACCGGTAACYATCTTTTTAAGCTRTTTTAGGCCGCTTTCGCCTAGGTGGCCTATRCGGTCGTACTATAGTAATAACTAAGATAATCCGGAGGTTTCGTARGCTRCTATAATAAGCTCGTCCTTTAGTGTCGGGATTGCTATAGTATCGAGGGCGAGGAGTCCGTCTTCGAAGTRGGTTAGTAGGGTAACACTACCTTTCGTRAAGGTAATGTTCCCGGAGGAGTTTATTCTAAGGTCGTAGGTGCTTTTAAGCAGGTCGAAAGAAAGGAGGTTAAYACCGGCGTCTAGCGCGTATCTTAYATTRTTAATACGAACCTAGTGAAGTCTRCTATTTACTCGGGCGGGGATACGAATAGTCCCTATACCGATTAGCTTAAYAGCGCTATCGCCGATTCCTCGAGAGGTGTRACCGTAGAGTTCGTAGTACTCGATAAAGAAGTCCTTTCGTCCGATAAGGTGGCCGGTAGCGCTAGAGTCGACGACCTAGACGTCGTAGAGGTTTCGGCTATAGTTTAAGGTGTACGCTAGTTCGGTTRTAGGCGCATCGTTATAGAAGAGGAAGCGTTAGTAGAGGTTCTTATTACTACGTTGTTTCTTRTTATCGCTATAGAGCTCGGTGTCCTTAGTAGGGTRTTCCGAGTCGTTRGATTTRCGCTTTCTTAAGTTAAGTACTAATTGGCTAAGTGCGGATTTCTTCTAATATTCGGGTGCCTTATCGGGGTTAAGYATAAAACACTCTCCGTTATAAGGTCTTTTATAATAAGGGTAGAGTRGTRTGTCTTTCTTTAGCTTCTAACGGCTAGCGTCGCGCTTATCGCGTAAGTTGTTGTCTTTCCTAGGTTCGCGGGACTTAGATAATAAGCCGGCGTATAGGTTTRTGTCGCCGGTTAGGTTGTCCTAGTTCGAGAAATCCTCGGCTRCCGATATTACTATAGTAAGYRTAACGGCTTCTACCGTTATCCTTCCGTTTACTRTTRTTAGYAYAAGGACTCGCTCGAGATTAAATRTCGTAATAAAGGGCCGAAAGGAGTTAGGAAGTCTAGTTATAAATTTCTAGACGGCGTRGGGTTCTAGTATCGCGAGGCTTAAATCTATCTCTACAAACTTRTTCTATAGGCGGCGAACCTYRGATCCGAACTTGCTAACGCCGCCTCCTATGCTTTCTATAGTAAGTAAGTTCTAGTGTRCGGAGATCCTAGCGAACTCGCCGGTTCCGCCTTTCTTAAACTCCTTTTTAAGGGYAGCGAGTACATCGAGGGGATTRTTATRTTACTAGACGGTAGTCCTAGCATTATAGGAGYAGCGGTCTTCGATAAAGGCTATTGCTTTAGCTTGCTTCTCGTAGAACTCTCGTTAGTAGTTAATCYAAGCTTCTCCTTCGTAGGGGAGGATTATAGGTTRCGTCGGTACGGTGTACTTTAGGACCGCGTTRTATCTAGTAGAGATTAGAGAGTATCTTATCTTATCGTACTAGATAGTCYATCCTTCCTTRTCCTCGAGGACAGGTACGGAGATGCTTAGCGGCTTTAAGTCGGTCGAYATAGTCGTACGATTAGGAAGCTTTTTAGTAGTTCGGAGAGTAGTCGAATTAATCTTAGTTTATATATAGGTAGGTCGTAGCCGGCTACTAGTRGATTAGAGGCTRCTCGTAAGAAAYAGAGGTGTTGTTCGTCTCGGTTAGGATCGACTCGYATAYATAGTGCGGGTRGAGTTAGTAGTACGAGACCGTAGATRTCCTAAGTAAAGTTAGGAGTRCCTAGACGGTCTAAACGTACGGCTCTCGGGGACGGTAAGCGAAACTTRTTATAAGGAGTCGCCGGAGGATAGTAGTCGTCGTCCTTATGTTCTAAGGTAGCRGCGGTTAAGGTCTCCTAAGAGGCGTGTTTTAGTATAGGGAGTTRTCCTACTTTAACTACCGAGGATATCGTGTTCGTAATRTTTAGAAAGGCTACCGCGTTTAGGAGCCTTTCGGCTRTCGATAGCTRTATCCGTTTACGTAGGTTATATCGTCGGCGAGAGATAGGACTCGGAGGTCTAATATATGTCCGTAGAAGGGATAGAAGGTCGGAGGCGCGTTATRCGGCTAGTTCGTTCTAGAGTTGTCTAATAGCCTAGTTAAGACGAGCTTCTATCGCCTTATCTTTATTACTCTTCCCTCTTCTAGTAGGCATGTTAGCGTAGTATAATGTCGTAGCTAGATGTTGTTGTTGTTATGTTGTTAGCGTTGCTAGTTTTACGCTCCTAGCCTCTTCCGACGTTATACGAGTTAACCGAGGTAGCGGGGAAATTAGTTCCGACGACACCTTGTCGTTTTTCACTCTATCTTATAGTAGGGAGATTATACGGATGTATAGCCATCTCTTTTGCTTCGTGTTTCGACCGTAAGGAGGTATATAGCGTATTGCGGAAGCAGCTTAGTTAGTCGAGATGTAAAGAGGTAGTTAGTGTGATTTCCCTATAGTTGGGTTTTGCTGTAAGGCACGAACCCGGGCTCATAACCTATTAAAGTGATTAGTAATGAAGTGATTGATTTTTTAAGAACTGAAGAGCTAAGTGGCAGTTGCCAGTGGATATATACAAGGAGGATTAGTCAGTAGCTTGACCAGCCACCGTACTTTCAACATCAACAAGCCATTCATCTTCAGCATCGGCTAGAGATCTCAAATTCTCCATAGCTATGGCAAATAACAACCATTGCCAGCCCTTGAGTACGGAAGCTGTCGATTCCACGAAATCAGAGGCGGAGATGGCCCCGTTTTCCTGCCTCACATGTTGGATGTGAGAACCTGGTCCTTGAAATGAGCATGGTATTCCGTCCCTCGACCCTTCCCCGACAGCTCTGACCCAGACCGCTCACATCGAGTCATTGAACTCACCGTGATTTGTGTCTTCCTCCAGGATTCGGAAGCGTGAAGAAGAGAAGCGATCCAAGAAGGTTTCTCATCGCATGCGATGAGCGGACAGGATAGCAAGATATCTGTCCTCAAAATGGCTCTAGAATCCTGTCATGATCATCTCCCGCACAGCTCCGGCTCCAGGATTTGTGGTTCAGAGCATCCAAGTCGTCGCTTGGTTCCACCCGGAATGTGTTGCAGAATGATACGAGAATGATACGATGCTACAACACGGCTGGTGAAGCTCCGGAATGCAGGTAATGTACCAACCCATGCACCAGAGATTGTCTCAAGCTAGAACTTTGGATTGGTAGAGAAGCAGTGCTCCAAATTCTGCTCGTATTTCCAGTCATCGGGGAGCTGGTCCAGCTAGACGGAGCGGCAGAAGAGAAGCGTGGCGAGATGGTGGAAGGTATCCACAGGATCTTATGGTGTGGCGTGGCGATGAGCCGAGTATGTTCGTCCAAGACCTGTACTCTCAAAGGACAACTAAAGTCAAGGGCAGATTCAAGGCAAGTACAGATAATGTCCATGTCAATTCAGATAGACGATTCCTCGCACCTTCTATGAGAATGACTGATGCATTGCAATCGTTACGATCTCCACGATTTAGGTGGAAAGCAGACGGCTGGTTCGTTCCAAGGCCGGCGCCTTGAGTTCAAGCCTACAGGACGTTGTTATTTGACTCAGCGGAATAGCGATTCGCAAGTCAAGGTTGCTGCCATCCGAATGATTGCCGTGCGGTGCGATGAGGCCGAAATGCCTCTCAGCCTTTTGCAGCAATCACGACGATTGGAGCGTGACGTTTCGGTTCGCTTTTGGTAAGATTCCGGGCTGCTCGATGGACCGCTCGGCTTATGCCACTCCGCAAAGGATGCTCGAAAGAATCCAGGAGGATGCCAGATGTGCGAAGGATGTGAGAATGCTCATTGTCGCAAGGATGTGAGAAGGATGTGACATCACAGTTTGAATCTTTCACATCGCCTGCCAGACTTGGCATAGTTTCCCCATTGGTATCCACTCTCACTCTTACTTGCCCACTTCATTGGGTACGTTCGCGAATCCAACGCTCCTGCTTACCCCTTGACAAGCTCCTTCAGCACCAAATCTGAAGCTTGCGTGAACGTTGCCTGTTGGTGTGCGAGTATCGGAAAGGCAGAACGACCGGAAGGATTGCGTCCACTCCGTGCAAGCTTCGTAAGTCTCCCGGCCTGTGAGATCATCGAGCAATGTACATATGCCTTATTTACCATCCTGTTTCGAACACTAACTACTTGTGCGTCTTTCCATCAATTCACGGTCACCACTACAACAATGTTGACAAAGCTTGCAACACTCCTTGCTGGCGCTGTAGCTATCCTTGCAGCGCCAGCTACCTCGCATCCAGATCTATCTCATGATACATACATCACAGACCAAGGAATATCGCATACCGTCGTGACGGATCAATCCACCAACGCGAAGTTGGACTATGTTCACAACAGCGGTATCTGCGAGACGACCCCCGGTGTCAACCAGTATAGCGGGTATCTGGACGTTGGCGATGGAAATCAGATGTTCTTCTGGTATTTCGAAGCCCGTAACAATCCTTCAAAAGCACCACTGGCGACTTGGTTCAACGGAGGACCTGGCTGCTCATCCATGATCGGTCTCTTTCAAGAAAATGGTCCCTGCCAATTCTACAATGGGTCATCCAAGCCAAGTCTCAACAAATATTCGTTCAATACATATGCGAATATGCTTTACGTGGATCAACCTATTGGTATGTATTGACATCGTGACGGTGTATCTAATCAATGAATGTTACTGAATCATTCATCACTATCAGGCACTGGCTTCTCATACAATCCAAAGGGCTCGCCAAATATCACAGGTACTGCTGCTGCCGCTCCTTACGTTTGGACTTTCCTTCAAACGTTCTACAAGAACTTCCCCCAATACGAGTCTCGTGATTTTGGAATCTTCACGGAGTCATACGGCGGCCATTACGGACCGGAATTCGCTAGCTATATCGAAAGTCAGAATGCCAGGATTGCAAGTGGTAGCATCAAGGGAGATAACATTAATCTTGWCGCCCTGGGTATCAACAACGGATGGTATGACCCCATCATCCAGTATCAGGCCTACATCGATTACGCATACAACAACTCCTACAGGTAGATTTCATCTGTGCCTCTTTTGATCATTCTCATTCTGACAAACAAACAGGCAGCTCATCAACGCTACCCAGCGTGACACTATCAACGCCGACATGAAGAATCGCTGCAAACCTGCCTTGGAGAAATGTACTTCCCTAACAAGCACCTCTCAGACTAACGATTGTGTCAACTCAGAGAGCACTTGTGTGATWTACGTCGAGAACGAGATCCTGTATTCAGGCGACTATGACTACTATGACGTGAGAGAGCCCAGTAATGTAAGTTCATAGGCAGCCACAATTTCCAAGTCTTGAAGGTGTGCTAACTCATCTGCTGCCCACTTAGGACCCTTACCCGCCACAGCAATTCTCCACCTACCTTAACCAAACCTCCATCAGAAACAAAATCGGAGCAAAAGTCCCCTTCTCGTCATGCGGGGGCATAATCAACGATGTCAGCAGCAATTTCGAGACTTTTGGTGATGATAGCCGAAGTACACTGAGCACTTTGCTCGGAGACGTCAAATCAGGAATTCAAGTGTTGATGTGGGCAGGAGATGCAGACTTTCTCTGCAACTACATGGGTGTGTTTGCTGCTCTTCCGTTTATATGCGAGGTCGCAAACTAATAGTGGATAGGAAACTATAATGTTGCTCAGGCAGTTGGTCCGCCGGGATTCAAGGGGAAAGCTCTGTCGAATTACACCGTCAATGGGAAAGCCGCAGGTCTTTTCAAGACAAAGGGCAACTTCTCTTGGTTGCAGGTGTTTGGTGCTGGGCACGAGGTTCCGTATTATACCCCTGAAGTCGCTTTGCAGGTTTTCAGGCAGACTATGAGTAGGAAGGCGATTACTGGTACTTGAGGTTGGGCTTCAGTGGATAGCAGAGACAAATTGGATTCTTGAGGGGAGATCAAATTGCAGAATAAATCCACGATATGCGAGAGCTTCGAATGTCTGACAGCTGACCCTCAGTAGAATATTCACATCACATCTGTTTACTTGGAGAGTTTCCGCAAAATGTCGCGATCGCGATCGTATTGCTACGGTCATGAGATCCAACGATGTAGATAGTGATCTATGACACCAAGCGTGATCGATCACTCGATACTATCAGCAACCCATCCACTTACAAAAGCGCCAAAGTTGAACTGACTGACGAGATCAAATTCAAGATCATGGCAACCTACCACGATGTAGGTCAATCGTCAGGCTTCGAGCCCTACGACATGAATCCACAACAACCAGCAGTCACCAGCACAACTTCTCACACCAAAAATCACAAGACAATCCCACCAGAGCTCATCACTTTCTTCCGCATTTTTCAACACGATACCCTCATCGCGATGGAATCAGCACCACTTCAAAGCCCAGACTTGCCTCCAGGTCCCGAGAAGTCAGCCATGCAGGCAATGGAAACGAAAGTCCAATCTCTGATGCAAGAGACGTATGATGTTGCAACATACGCTCTTGACCATCCTGAAGCAGATCTTCAAGAAGTTGTGGAAAGGTTCGAGAAGGCTCGAGATGGATTGAGGAAGTATCAGAAATGTATGGAGGATGCGCAGCGAGATGCGCTGGAAGATGATGGGAGTGATGGGGAAGAAGAGGATCCGATTTCTCCTGAGGCTATGCGGAAATTACAGGGAGTTGTGAAGGATATGAGGAAGTCTCGCTTGCCAAGTTATGAGGATCCGGAGAAGCAGCTCAAGGTTGATAATCTTATGGAGGAGATGCTCTCTGCGACTGATACGTTGGACGAAGCTGCAACTTACGCTTTGGAAAACGGAGAAATTGATCGTGAAGGCGCGTTGAAGAAGCTGCGAGATGCTTATCGCAAACAGATCGAATTCCAGAGTATGTTCAACAGAGTCAGAGATGAAGTGGACCCCGATATGGTCAGTAACGCCGAACGAATGGCAGCAATTGATCAATACACGAGAGATCATGATGCCTTACTGGCACAAATCCACGAGAGCTTCGATACCATGCTGCAGGATTGCCCACCGAACGAAACTGGGACCGATGATCCGGAAACTTTACAGTTGAATTCTTCCAAAGACGATCTACGAGCCTTCGTTGCAGAGTACAAAGAAGACGCACTCTATGCCATGGAACACCAGGGTCCAGAAGGAGAAGAGTCTCGCGAGAAGCTAGCTGGGATGCCAGAGAATTTCCAACATCTTGTAGAYCGAATGCAGGATTATAGAAATTCTATGCCATCGGGGACTCTTCTTGGGTTTATTCGGTACCGGCTAAGCCATTTGAGTTGGGCGAAGACGAAAGATTGGGCTTGGGCGAGGAATAAGAGTTTGCTTTTCGTGGCACTCAGCTTGTTCGTGAGGGCGTACCGGGAGGGGTGTTGGACGGACTTGGCTAATGGCCTTACTGTGGTGATGAATTCTTGATTCATTTGTGAGAGAGTTGCTGTAACTTTGATTCGTGGTTGTTTTTGTTGATATATCATCTATTTTGAATGAAGGCTTGTGTCTCGTCCTCTTTTGTATATCACTCTACTAACATGTCTGGGGTTGTGGAAACCTTAACTCATTTCAGTTGCGAGTGGGAGTCTCTTCATTACTTGAGGAGCCAATCTGCTATTAAAGAGGGCTCTAGAAAATCCAAAACAGACAGCTCTGCGGGAAGCGAGGCTCAGATATCATGTAAGGATTGCCTCAAAAAGTGCCTTCTCGGTGAACAATCCTCATGTCGACCGCTCTGAGAATCGAAGTCTTTCCGTGGGCACTTATGGGTTTTTATCATCTTGTTCTCAGAGGCTGTCACAAGCCCTGGTGAGAGGACAGCCCAGTCAACACATGATTGTGTTGCTACTAGTCACTTCAAGCAGGGTATTGCATGATCACAGCAGTGAGAACGCTCATGGTAAGCATTCCCACCACCTGACTTACCGAATGATCACAACAGCCACGTCGATACTTTTGTTCTGAGATCTCCTACAAGTAACACCACTTCCATTCCCAAACCATCCATCAGCTCTGAAAACTTCTGGTCACATATCATCAGCACCACCACTGTCCAATCACAAATCACCGACTCAATCAACAGCAACCACAAGGTCCTCCTTGCCACCCGACCAACATCACCTCCCCAGACCAACCATGTCTTCCACAGACTCCCAACAGAATCCCGCTCCTCAAGTCCCCCCGAGAGCCGACACACGCAGCCATCGCTCCAACGCTCCATCTCCATCGTCAGAATCACCAACAACCATCCGTGACTTTCTTACAGGGCCCGAAATCCACATCAACGACTCTCCGGCACCGATCCCAACAGTCGAAGATGACGAGCCTCCATCTGAGTTCTACGATAATCCCCGTGTCCAAGACCGCGTGATTCGGAACAGAGCACGTCTTAATCTGATCAACGGCGGCGGACCAGCAGCTGGAATCGTAACGCCAGTCGGTTCTGCTGCGGCTTCTCACCCTCTTCCTGTCAATCGCAATCTATGGGCACCACCAGTAGTTCGATCTCCCAATGAACACCCACATCTGTGGACCCCGCCAACTGCCAATGTCGGAGAGACCTCAAACAGTGAACCGCATACCGCACCACTACGCTACTCCGAATTCCACTTCCGGCCCAGTAGATTAAGCAGATCAGAATCACTTCCTACATACCCCACTGAGAACGCTGGCGCATCCTCAAGTGCTCGRGCCGTACCGATCACACAACAGGATCGCGATATGTCTGAGCGCCTGCGCCGTGGCTTGGAACAATATCCATTCCGTGCTCGTCGACCCCACACCTTTTCACAAAGAGACTCCAGTGATGAATTAGGGTTTCATCCCTCTGCTGGCCCATACGCAACACACCCCCGAGATCGTTTCACATACCGTCAGTCTCAAGGTCGTCGTCGTCAACATCGCGGCTCACGCCCACTGCCAACACATTCGGAAGGTCAAAAGGCTGGCAATGACTGGGACTCGTCATCGGTAGTCGGTGGGGCCGAGCATCTTGGTGATAGCGAGCACATGCAAGGTTTTGAAATGGGCTTCGAGAAGGGAAAAGAAGTTGGCATGAGACGCGGCAGTTTGTCGTACAAGGTCAAATGTTACTTTGAGTTGTCTAATATGCGGATGGTGATTATGGGCTTGGCGTTTGTGGCGTATGGGTTGCAGTGTGGGAAGTGGGCGGATGCGATGCTTTATATTTTGCTTGGGTGGAATACCTTGGCCACTGCTTGAGGGAGCTTATGGGGTCTTGGATGCGATTGGGATGTTCTTCTTGATAGAGCGTGGAGATTTCTTGGACGCGCGATGGTTAGCGTATATGTAGATCTTACACTCTTTTATCAAATGATGGCGAAATGTGCAGTACTTTGATGGAAAATTGCTCAATTCTGCGTCGTCATTCGATGATTCTGGAAAGAGAAGTGTAGTGCAACACGAAGAAGCTATACAGCTAGTGCGTTTCTCCCGGTCACTCCCAATTTTCACGCGCTTCAATTCGCTTCTCCCCTGGGATTTGATGATTGCTGACGTAGATCTATCATTTGAGCATTCCTATAGGTACTCGGTGGTGATGCACGCGGTTCAGAGGACAGTCTCTCGTTATTCGCAGTATCCTCTGATTGTGGTCGGATGGCTCAGAAGTGATGTTGACGTCAAGCCTCTGATCATGAGCGAGAATGATCCATTATCGATTCTCATGAATTGATAGTGTATATCGTAATATGGGGATGAGATGGAGTGGATGAGGGAAGACAGAGGTGGAGTCGATGTTTTCCCCATACAATTTAAGCTTTTATAGAACCCTGCATCATCATCATCCCTCGCCCTCCCACTCGCAATCTCTCTTCCAAGACCCACGCCGACTCTACAACAACTCTCCGGCAACACGTGCCCAACATGACAGACTCTCCCGAAAAGGCAGACACGCCCCAGAAAGACCTCGCGCAGCTAGAAAAAGAGCAAGAAAAAGAAGACGCCGCCTTCCTCGCCAACCTCACCCGCGACTCCAAAGAATTCGACAAGGACAGCGAAATCGAGCGCATCCGCGCCGCTTTCCGCGTAAATGCCTACGACGTCCTCGACTTGYAACCCGGAGTTCCCGATGAAGATATCCGCAAGACATATCGCAAGAAATCCCTCCTGATCCATCCCGACAAAACCAGTAATCCTCACGCGCAAGATGCATTCGACCGCTTGGCCAAAGCCTATCAAATGCTGCAGGATGAGAAACAGCGGGCAGTACTGGATGAAGCGATTGCGGATGCTCGAATGCTGGTCATGAGAGATTTGGGATTGGGCAAGGAGGATGAGCGGGTCAAGGATCCGGATACGGTGTTTATGGGAAAATGGAAGGAGAAGACCAAGTGGGTGTTGGCGGATATGGAGGCGCGAAGGCAAAGGCAGATGAAGGCGCAGATGCAGGATGAGGGTAGAAAGCAGAAGCAGGAGGATGCGGAGTTGGCGGAGAGGAAGCGGAAGAGGGAACATGAGCAGGATTGGGAGAAGACGAGGGATCAGAGGATTGGGAGCTGGAGGGAGTTTTCCAAGAAGACGGAGGATAAGAAAGAGGGCAAGGGGAAGAAGAAGAAGATGAAGACGTTGGGTTGAAGTGGGATGTGTGTGGTTTGATGGATCTTGATTTTAGCGAGGCGTTGGGGAGTCGGCTGTGGAGTGATTTTCTCGTCCAAACGAGAGCACGAGGTCGATGTATGGAATGAGAGGTGTGTATTATGGCATCTTCAGGTCAGCACCATCTCATCCAATCCGGCAAGTCCGCCATGTAACACAGGTACAGGTGCAGGGAGAGATAAAGAGGCAGGTCAGGGCTGCATATGTCGACATACACCCTGCCCTGCTTTTTTAGAGGACCGCGAGGAGAGACAGCCATCTTYAAAGTCATGAAGCAAAAAACCTTCACCTGTCATCACAGACGGTTCTGTGCTGGGAGAGCCACAAAACCATGCTGCCTGCGGCACTCCTACAGCTGTGGCAGGGCAGAATAGACTGCAGCGAGACTTCCAAGGTGACTAGAAGGTGACGGAGAGCAGAGCTTTGCGTGTGCATACCTAGCGAAGCACGGGAGAATTTGCTCGTATCTAGCTAGTCTCGACCTTGGCTCCCAGCGAGTTCGTTGCTGCGCAATGCCGTTCCAAATCCTGCGTCGGCACTGACATGTTGTGCAGAACTGATGATCCAACATTCAAGCTCCTCCCACAGCCACCGTCCAAATCCGAGATCTAGGCCTACTTCTCACGCACATGTCTCGGACGGCGTTTGGATGCAGCCAGACCTTGAAGAAGTGGAGCTATACTGCTCTGCTCTGCTTCGTCTCCGCATACTTCTGGCGAAGATCAGCCGCTAGATTGGGAATTGCCGCATCGCGTGCCGATCGTCAACACATCAAATTGCCGGCCGCGACAGACGCTCTGCGGTGTTATGGAACGACATGTTSAATCCAGTTCAGCCATCACGTCGTTCCGCTGCGAGGCAGTTGGTTGCCTTGTCAGCGATCCTCACCTCATCGACCTGCCAAGAACAGTTTGAAGCCGGCTCGGCTATTAAACACGGCAGGAACGGTATTTTCCCAATCAGGCAATAAACAGTCGACCCTGCGTCCTGCGCTACCAATAGTGCGAGTCCACAGGGCCTTCGACCCGGGCTGGGAGCGGGGAAACGTGTACTTCTCCAGATGTCAAGTTTGTCAATCCTCCCAGAGTCGGTTTCAACGGCATTCTGCTCCGTCCAAGCCTTATATTATTATTGCATCACGTCATGCCTGAGACCTCTTCCAGGTCGCCAGGTGGCGTTGTTTGGGTAGGTATCTCGAGATATGGCGCTTACAAGTTCAACACGATGAGATGTGATTTCGTGAGATCCGGTATCCTACTCCCCATTCTCGATGTCGACCAGGGTGCGGATGAATTACAGCAAACATGCGTGGATACGACTKAGCCATCCCCAGATATTGCCACACCCTCTGGTCTGCGCAGTGACGAAACTACATCTACCAACAGGTCGGAACAWTCGACTCTCGAGCTAGTGCTGCACGCCAGGACTGCCTAGTTCGCCATCGGCCAGAAATTTTAGAAGCAAATATATAGTGAGCACTAATTGAAGATCGACGTAGGGAGAGGTGAGGGGTCTACATTTAAGTGCAGACTTCCCCATCACCGATCGCCTACAGCACGCACCCAACCAACCTACCCCCGATGTTTGCTCTCACCCTCTCTCTCGCCGGATTGGCCTCTGGTCAACTCCTTGGCSGCCTGGTACCCAGCGGCAAAGCCCCCATCGTCAAAACTTCATACGCCAGCTTCGAGGGCAAGAATGACCTCGTCACCAGCACAAGCAACTACCTAGGAATTCCCTATGCTCACGCTCCTCGATTCGATCACGCTCGATTGTTCAACGATAAACTCGAGGGCGTACAGCAAGCGACGGAGTATGGTGATGTCTGTCCGCAACATCTTCTCGCTCCATCGATTGTCGCTCCGGATATTGGACCTGCTGGCGAGGCTCTCTCTTTCGTCGAGGCTCTTCCACTCGCACAGGATGCTTACCAACAGTCTGAGGACTGTCTGTCGATCAATGTTCAACGACCACAGGATCAGAATTTGACGGATCTTCCTGTTTTGCTTTGGATTCATGGAGGTGGATTCGAGGTTGGTGCAAGTGCTGCGTTGGGTGTTGATGGGACGGTATGTTGAGGTCCGAGATCGATTGAAGGTTACACTCACTGACATGGACTGCAGACCGCTCTCCCAGGTGTCTTCTACCAAGGTGCAAACATCGTCAAGAGATCCGTCGAGGACGGCAAGCCCATTTTATTCACGTCGATCAACTACCGTCTCCACCACTTCGGATTCACCGCATCTAGGGAGTTTGAGCGTGCCGGTCTGTTGAACCTCGGTCTTGAAGATCAGCGTGTTGCTATGCGATGGATTCAAAAGAACATTAGAGCTTTCGGAGGTGATCCCAGCAAAGTCACCATCATGGGAGAGAGTGCAGGTTCCTGGTCTGTAACGGGCCACCTCGTCGCCAACAACGGCAACAACGAAGGCCTCTTCCGCGCCGCTGTTGGTATCTCAGGAGGACCCCTCGCCGTCGACGGCCCCGAACGCCAACAAGGAATCTTCGACGACATGGTCCAATACGTCGGCTGCAGCGGTGCATCCGACAAAATCGCCTGCTTACGCCAGGCTCCATATGCCAAAATCTTCGAGCACGCCAATACCATCAACAACTTCTTCGGCTTCCGCAGTCTCGCCTCAGCCTGGACTCTCCGTCCCGACGGCAAGTTCCTCACCGAAAGCCCCGACAAACTCGTCGCCGCAGGCAAAATCGCCAACGTCCCAATCCTCTACGGAGACATGGAGAATGAAGGAACCCTCTTCTCTCTCATCAACCCCATCAACCTCACCACCACGGAACTAGTCAAGGATTACTTCAAAACCTACTGGTGGCCCAAAGTCAGCGAGCAACAACTCGATCGCTTGATGGAACTCTACCCAACTGAAATCGACAATTTCCCCGCCTCGCCTTTCCCACAATATGAGCGTCTCTCAGCTTTGATAGGAGATTACAGTTTCGAAGCCCAGCGCCGCTCTCTCCTCGCCAAAGTCCGCGCTCCGAAATGGAACTACCACACGAAATTCACCGTACCTCTCTCCTCTGTCGGAGACTCCCTCGTTGGGAAACTTCTGGCAAGACTCGGTGCTACGAATATCCCTTACTTGGGATCTTTCCATGCTTCGGATGTGTTTTTCTATTTCTTTGGGACGATTCCCGATACTGTTAGTAATAATAGTCGGCATCTTATGGGTAGTTTGGTGCATTTTGTACATGATTTGAATCCTAATCATGAGGAGATTAGACATTGGCCGCAGTGGGATAGTGAGAGGTTGAGGACGATGCATTTCCAGGAGGAGGGGTTGGAGATTATTACGGATGATTATCGGAAGGAGGGGATGGATTATATTAATCAGATMAAGGATGATATTCGAATTTAGGTGGGGGGGGGTGATGTGAGGGAGTGGAGGGAGAAATGAACATGTAATGAGTTATGTCTGGGGTGCTGTTAATGGAATATGATCTTTTGCATTGAGATCCCACATCTTCAATATCATTCTGTCAATGTCTAATGTAGCGCCGTACCCTGTGTGAGGTAACTTCCAGAGTATCCATAAACAATATGCTCCTATTCGCCTACCTTCTCCTCCGCGATTAGCATCCGGCTTCCAAATCTCCTTACAATACGCCTCACATCCATATTCCTCGATAAAAAGCACAGTTTCACGCCCCTAACTACCAATACTTGCTCTTCTTCTAATGGAAGCGTGATGAGCACTCAAGGATACCCTTCTAGGGAAACGCCGATGCGAGTTTCTTCTTGTGTGTGCCTACGGGGTTTAGATCGACGAGTTTCTTCGTGGAGTCAATGTWGCTTCAACTTTCTAAACTTGGAAATTCTGGTTTCGTGCTTTGCTTGCTTGATCTAGATGATATAACTTTGAGATGTGAGAGGGTTGAGTACTGGGGAGGGAGGCGGTGTGGAGGGGAAAGATATAACTGACTAGTCGTGAATATCGTAACACAAGAGAAGACATCCGGGTCATAGAAGCTAAGATTCGGGAGAAATATGTGAAGCGAGATGTGAGATATGAGTTGATCTCCTTCTTTCTCTATTCCACCGCCCGTATTCCCCTTTTCCCTCTCCTTCTCCACTAAAGCTCGCTTGGTTCTCTATCTGGATAATGCAGATGGCTTTACGCGAAGCATTCTCCTTGTTGAGGTTGCTGCTGATGTACCTTGTAAGAAGTAATGGAGGATACCTCTCGTGTTTGCTGGCAAGCCAACGAGATAATTCTCGACCTCGCAGGACATGCTAGTAGCTCGAGAGCAATGAACAGTCCCTTTGGTTACTTCAACATCCGATGCTGCGCTTTTGATCCATCTTTGATATTCAGGGAGTGCTCCAAATTAGGGAGAAGAGCTCTCAATGTCTGGAGATGAGGCAAGAGATGGGGAGCAATAAGTCGGCGACTTTRCTTACTTTGCCATCGAGAAGCGCGTGACTGACTTGCTATACCGTAGAGGATGGTACTAGGCCCTTGGAATGTAGTATTTTATTTCATCAGGAGCAAGAAGTAGTCAGGTGGGTTGGGTCGTCAGGAGCGTGAGGTAAAGGTCGCTCATCGATACCTCAAGATGCACCAGATGAATTCTCGATGCTCTCTCTCCGTCGATGATACGATAAGCAACAGAGAGTGGTGGAGGTATAGAACTGACGTTTGTTGATTGCTTTGCCTGCCATGACCTACCATACATATCATCCCCCTGGAATCCCTTGGGCGTGTTTGAATGGGAGAGGTCAGCAAGACATTCGTCATGACCATGCTTCCTCACCCATACTTCCCTACTCATCGCAGCCGTAACCTTCTAGATCTGCGACGAAGGAATGAGACGCCCACCAGACGAGACGAGACGAAGACCATTGCCGTGGGTGGATGAGGACGGCAAGAGGAAAAGAGGAAGTCGTCGAATGTCTCCGGGTGGGGTCCATGCTAGCGCCAAACTCAAACCTCGGTCTAATCCCCATCAGTCCTAGCGTATTGCTGCATTTCCAAAAAGATGTCACCCAAACTTTTGCATGTGAAGCCCAACTTTTCCGCGCCTTCGCATCTTCCCAAATCCCCGCGCAACATTGCTGCAACCCCACGATGCCGACCCAACTCACAGGGCGCACGAAGCCCACGAAACTCAAAAAGGCGATCCGCGGTGGTCAAAAACGCAAACGCGACGACGTCGATGTGGAAAGTCTGGAATCGGCGGTCCGCGAGCTCGACCTTTCAACGCAATACACCAACTTCACCGATCTGCCCCTCTCAGAACCCACCAAGGCAGGATTGAAAGCATCGGCCTTTGCCACCCTGACCGACATCCAAGCCAAAGCGATTCCGCTGGCGTTGAAAGGAAAAGACATTTTGGGCGCGGCGAAGACGGGAAGTGGGAAGACTCTGGCGTTTTTGATCCCCGTCTTGGAGAATTTATACCGCACACAATGTGTCGGGGGAGATGCGGGACTGGGGGCGTTGATTATTGCTCCGACGAGGGAATTGGCCATTCAGATTTTCGAAGTGTTGCGGAAATTGGGGAAGAAGGGACATTTGTTCGCGGCGGGTCTGGTGACGGGAGGTCCTAATCTCAAGGCCGAACAAGAGGCGTTGAGTCGGATGAATATCGTCGTCGGTACTCCCGGAAGGTTGTTGCAGCATTTGTCCCAAACTGCGGCGTTTAATGTGGATAATCTGCAGATGTTGGTCTTGGATGAGGCCGATCGCATTCTGGACATGGGATTTCAACGCGATGTGGATGCTATTTTGGATTATCTGCCCAAAACCCGCCAGACGATGCTCTTCAGTGCCACTCAGACGAAGAAAGTGGGCGATTTGGCGAGATTATCCCTCCATGAACCCGAATACGTCTCCGTGCATGAAGCAGCCGCATCGTCGACTCCCAAGTCTCTGCAGCAAAACTACGTCATCACTCCCTTGCAAGACAAACTCGACACCCTTTGGTCCTTCATCCAATCCGCCAAGAAATCCAAACTCCTCATCTTCCTCTCCTCCGGAAAACAGGTCCGTTTCGTCTACGAATCCTTCCGACACATGCAGCCCGGAATTCCCCTCCTCCATCTGCACGGCCGACAAAAACAAACCGCCCGTCTGGAAATCACACAGAAATTCTCCACTTCCAAAAACAGCTGTCTCTTCGCCACCGACGTCGTGGCTCGCGGGTTGGATTTCCCCGCCGTGGATTGGGTCGTGCAGGTCGATTGTCCCGAAGACCCAGAAACATATATCCACCGGGTGGGTCGTACGGCACGTTACGAACGAGACGGTCGCGCCGTCCTCTTCCTCGACCCGAGTGAAGAGGAAGGAATGCTCCAAGCGCTGGAAAGGAAGAAAGTTCCGATTGAGAAGATCAATGTCAAAGCGAAGAAACAGACGAGTATCAAGCCGCAATTGCAGAGCATGTGTTTTAAGGATCCGGCGTTGAAGTATTTGGGTCAGAAATGTTTTGCCAGTTATGTGCGCAGTCTGCATATTCAAAAGGATAAGACTATCTTTCGCATTGAAAAATATCCCTTGGAAGAGTTTGCGGCGAGTCTGGGACTTCCCGGTGCGCCGAGGATTAAATTCTTGAAAGCGGATCAGGATGCTGTCAAAGCGAAGAAGAACGCTAGTCGACAGGCCATGCTTTCGGATTCGGAGGATGAGGGAGAGGAGGAGGAGGAGGGAGAGAAGAGTAAGAAGAAGGAAGTCAGGACGAAATACGACCGCATGTTTGAACGACAGAATCAGGATATCCTCGCGGATCATTACTCCAAGATGATAGCCGCAGATGACGAACAAGACGTGGATCGGAATAAATTCGACGGAGAACAATCCGCCGACGACGATCTCTTCGATGTGAAACGTCGCATCCCAGCGGGCGGGGACTCAGATTCCGACAATGAACTCCCTGCCGCCAGGACCATGGACGGAGAAATCGCCAAAGCAGTCACCATTGACGGCGCCAAGAACCCTCTAGTATTGGACTCCAAACGCAGGGAAAAATTACTGAAGAGTAAGAAGAAGTTGTTGAAATTCAAGGACAAGGGACATAAACTCGTCTTTGACGACGAAGGGAACGCGAGAGAAATCTACGAATTGGAAGATCTCGCCGACTTTGAAGCTCGAGGGGATGCGCAGGCTCAGCGGGCTAAATTTGTGGCTGAGGAGGAGGAGAGGGTTCGGGAGGCGGATGTGGAGGATAAAGCTGCTGCCAAGGAGAAGCGGAGGGCGAAGAAGGAGAAGAGGAAGGCGAGGGAGAGGGAGGAAATTGGTATGGATGAAGAGAGTGATGGTGATGATGGGGTTACGTTCCATGGAGGTGGGGAGGATGCTTTGGCGAATTTCTTGGCTGATGCGAGGGAGGGGAGTGAGGGGAGTGAGGAGAGTGGGGAGGAGGAGGATCAACAGCCCAAGGCGAAGAGGGCGAAGAAGTGGTTTGAGGAGAAGGGGAAGAGGAAGGATTTGGGTGGTGGTGAGGAGAGGGAGATTGAGACTTTGGGGGATTTGGAGGCTGAGGCTGCGAGGTTATTGGGTTGATGTGATTTTTGATGGAGAGTAAGCTGGATGATTGGCTGGCTGCTGTGTTAGTGCTAGGTGTGTAGTAAGTACTATTACCAACCTAGTCTGTTAATTTTCAAGATTGCATATGTTGACCGAGTTTGCAATTCTCAGCTTACATTACTATTTGAKAATTTGTAGAGACTTGCATGAATTGGATGTATAAGTGATTATTTAGAGTGAAGAGCTACTCAAGTACAGCCACCTCATCTTACCACTACGCCGGTGGTAGGTGCTTCTTCCTAGTCTACTCTGTTCGGCTCGTTCTTCACTTCCTCTCTACTGTCTCGAGCGAGCCTGGTGTGGAGATTTCAAAAAGCTAGAGAAGGTAGCTTGGTGTTGTGCCACGAGAGGGTTCTGTTCTGTGCTGTGCTGTCTTGCCGGCGATTCTTGAGACTTGGAGGGAGCAAAGTATGGCGCTTTACTGGAAGCTACATGGAGTTGGGCTTTTCCTTTTGAATGTATTTTTGGGCGGGTTGATGCAGCAAGAAATTGAAAAATCTGGTCATCTACGAAGCTACAAGGAAGACTTATGATAAGGTTAGGGCAGCGAGGCTGTGGGCTTGAGAAGCGAATAGCTTCGGCTGAGTATTATAGGTATGAGAATGTCAGAGGCAAGGAAACATGTTGTCAATCGATGGGACGTCCATCTCGTTGGTTTGTATTCCATGCCAACAGCATGTGCTATCTCATACGTAGCGCAACACCCCGTGGTATCGCGTTCATTGTATCGATCAATCCGACCGKCGAGTTTGGGAAAGAGAGATGTTTTGAGCCGATCCGTCACTCGACTGCAGTCTCAWTCGCGCTCATTTCCGAAGTCTCGTCGCATTGTCTTTCGGAGTCTCGTCTTCACTCTCTATACCCGACGCAGGGCTTTAGAGGCTAGTCAAACGAGACTCGTCCTTGAATGTTTGTATCTTGGCYGCGAGAGCATCGCACAAGGTATCTAGCAACTTGTAATCCGAWAGCGTCTCAATTTCGCCGCTCGAGTAGCTCTGAGGATGGCAGCAGCTGGAATATGCTCGCCTGATGAGATATCTTTCAGGCGCTGCTGAACCATTTCCTTCGCTAGTCCACTTGGCGGCCGCCTGGATGATGTCGTGTATACCGCCTGTGGATCCTTCCACCGCGGCTTGCATCTCATCCATGGAGTGTGGTCCCCTACTCTGGGTAGCGAGGGTACTGCAAGAACCTTCGATGATACGGTAGTTTGCTTCGWTAGCTGCAGTGGCGAAAATCTTGCGCAGCATGGATTCTGGGGCCGTAGTCTGGAAGGCGAGCTTCATGACTGCCCAGGGGAAAGGTCCAGAGTGTGTCCCGTCCTCGTCATGGTGCGGGACTTTGGGCACGTCGAGCCAGTAGAGAAGATGCAAAGCAGCGCTGTTCTGAAACCCCGGCATCAGGTACTGGTCTCCCGCCACCCAGCACTTCACCATCAGCGCCTGCATGACTTGACAATCCGCATCGTTCTTGTGAGCGGCCACAGGCATCTCCTTGTTATGGATCCAGAACAGCAGTAGCTTCCAGACCTGTCTTTCATCTTCCGGAAACCTCAAGACTCCGATGTTGTGATCTCCACCCAAATGCTCGTTTTTGATCGCTTTGATGAAGTACTCGGATGCCTGTTCGAGCGTAGTCTGTCGGACATACCAGGGCTCGTCAGATGTCCCAACGAAGATCKTGATGAAGCGCTCTGGGATTTGTTGCAGTATTCTGGAAGATGTCAGGTTGGGCGCGCACAAAAGTGGAAGGTGCGCATTGTACTTTGACAGCTCATCTGCTCCGGTCTCAACATCAGCGATGGTCGCTTCCATCGCCATGTCGTCGTCCTCCATTTTCAACTCGACTTCTCCGGCCATGATTCCGGGTTGCGAAGACTCGATGGATGTTGAAGTGAGGCGCGTTTGCAAAATCGAAACACTTCCATCCACTTCGACGGGAGGGCGCTACGGGACTGCCGAGCAGGCGCACGGACCCTCAATCACATGAAAATCAGCTGCTTGCCTTCGATTCGACTCTCGGGATAACGGGGCGCCGAATCTGGGATACCCGATCGTACACTTTCTGGGAATGAACTACCTTACTTCGATCATCGTATCGTCTTGAAGCGATGCTGCCTAGTTCCCCCGAGGTTCCGCTACCTCCTTCTCAGGACCTTGGATTGCCGCCCGTCGCTGATTAATCGGAGTTCGGCTTCCTTGGCTTACTCTAGAAAGACCTTCGCATAACATATACAAAGGGTAGGTACCCCCCAAGTAGGTAGGGTAGCTACGCTACCAAGGGTAGGAATAACATGCACGGAAGGAATGAATACAAGAGCGTCTGAGAAAGAGGCAGAGGTTTCGAAGCTTCTAACATTGAACCGCAACGCAGTGATTCCTTGGCAGTATGATCTACTCACCAGCCGTCCTGTCGCAACGACGATGCTTTTCGGAAGGTTGAGATCGTATCAGATCTTTCCTCACAGATAGAGTCCACGCATCTGATGACTCCGCCACATCGCCTTGGTCAAATCTCTCCCAAGAACAGAACACAGCGCTGTGCATTAGCAGGAAACCATGGTGCTGCAAGGAGATGCGAGAACCGGGAAGGTTCAGAGCGTAAGCTCTAATTCCTTGCTGGAATGAGTGATGTGTGTATAGTGGTCGGTTGCAAAAATTAATCAAGCAATGCCCTTCTCATTCTCAACAAACGCAGCTCTATTCCTCCTCCCACGATAGACGATTCGCATCCTTGAGCAATTTGATCCCAAAACATCTTCCAAAACAAACTACATTCCCTACTCAGCATCATCGTCAACGACCTCCTCATCCTCCTCATCATCCTTATTCCCGGCCGCCCGCTTCACAACTCGGATCTCAATTTTCTCATTTTTGACCTGATCCTCCGTCTTCATGGTCTGAAAGAATTGAAACAACAGCTTMTTGAAGTCTTGCAATGGGATCCTCTCATGCACAAAGATGACGATACGCAATCCGGTGTTCTTGAACGTATAGTGAATGCGAGATCGATCTTCAGCGTGAGCGTCGTAGTAACTGAGGATACGTCTCCAGTTGGTCTGGTTGGCGTTGAGAGGTTTGTAGTCGAGATGGTCTTCCACTATTTTTTTAAGTAATTGGGTTAGTTATTTCGCTGGGATGCTCTGCACGACGTGGGACGTACTGTTTACTCTTCAGCCTTTCGATGCAGAGAATGTTTGGAGATGGAATTGGATGGGACTGGATATACGACAGTCGATGAGTGTCTGACTTCGACGTCATACATACTCAACGTGACGATGTCCTAAGATCCTTCGCCAAGAAGTTGCAGCCTGATTTAGTAAAATGTTGGTGTGGTTGTCTGAAAAAACCCTAGCGTGAATCCTTTGTGGGACGCTAATTTCATCCTCTAGGAAGTTAGCCATGTAGGGCAGACTGACCCGAACGTTATGTTAGATGTTACAAAGGATTTCCATAGTCATACTAGGGCTTGTATGCTTTGAAACTCTGTTCCTCGTAATCTTGATGTCAGTCTAACAAGGATTTTGTTCCTTTCGGCAAATTTTTCAATGTTGGTTCCTGCTGCGGCTGACACTAAGCCTTGAAATCGAAAACGTCATACTATGCGGCGAAGCATCTTTAGCGTAGATTCTTCTTTCGAGGTAGTTAGTAGATCGATGCTGCTTAATTTGGTACGGCGTTGTTTGGCCATACGGCGTTGTTTGGCTGAGTCCTAAAGTTATGGGATCGATCCCACTCCTTCAGCGGAGTCGATACCACAAGTTCCGTTGCAAATCCTACACGACTTGGAGGGCCCATCAAGATCGCACTGCTAGACAGAAAATTTGCCTTCCGTCTCCGATGATGGCGGTGTTTCATCTGTTTGCTTACAGCCCTACAGAGATGTCGTATGGTCAGCATACATCGAGTTCCTTCCCCTCGCCCGAGCATAGATAAAGCCACTGATTCCTTCCGCATGTGTGGAGATCACATCGACCCTACAGTCAAGCACCTCGTATTCAAAGTGTTCCTTGCATCTTCATTGTGGATCCGCAGAGGCTGATTTGGCTCCGCTCATCGCCGCCTCAAATCGACGTGCCAAGCGACTACGAGTAGCATTGACGACCCGCCAAGATTGTTCGAAGGATGGAATGAGGTATTGCCAACATGAGGATTCACCCCATGTTCGAAATTGTAAGCGAGACGGGTCTTCAATGCCAGTAGATCGCTGATTCACAATGGTGGACTTCGACACTCATTGACATATAAATGCAGCCGTCCACTGCACCTGTCTCAACTCATCATCACATCAAACAAGCCAACAACAACAACAAGCAGCAGCAATCAAATCACTCACCTCCTCTCTCTCACATCCACCATGCAGTTCACCATCGCAACCATCGCCATCGCGGCCTTTGCTCTCAACGCCGCTGCATGGGAGTTTTCCTTTTCGGACACTCCAGGTTGTCTCTTCACTGGTGACACCGTTGCTTCGGGTATGTGTAGCTCATGGAGGAGATTACAAGCTTCCACCCTCGTTTCTGACCATTTCTCGCAGGCAACGGTAACCAGGCTTGCACAGCCGTCACGGCGGGTGACGATGATGACCATGTCGACATTACTGGCTTGGGAAACTGCATCATTAGCTTCTACGAGGACGCAGGATGCTCGCTTGCTCTTGACTACGATGCTTTCGATGAAGGTATGTTGAAAGGAGGGAGCCTCCTATGGCTTTTGCTGTTCTTCCAACAGCGGATATCATACGTGGGCGGTACTGATGATTCTTCCAGATGACTGTGAGGAGTTCGAAGGCTACAGGCCAGCGGCTTTCGATGTTACTCAGTGCTAGAGTAGCATCAGCTCAGGGACAGCATTTCAACTGCTGTCAGAGAGGGAGAGTTGAGAGAGACGGTGGGATTTAGGAGGAGGAGAGAGAATCTAGGGGGATGTGAAGTGAACGCGCTTGACTTGGCCGCTGTGATAGTCTAGGCAATGCATCAATCTTGTCACACACTTCTCCTTTTTGTTGAAAAAAAAGAGCCCTGTTGGAAGTTCAGATCCCGTTTCCTTTCGTGAGCGTGGTCAATACCCTGAGAGAGCCCATGCAGGTTCATAGCTTCTGCAACACGTTCTCGTCAAAGTTTGCCATTGCCTCCTGGATTAAGGCCGGTGGAATTGAAGGTCGCTCGCTCTCCTTGACATGAATCGACGACAACGCTCACGATGCGGTAGCTCAAAGCATGAAAGCAAGCAGCTTTACGGAGATTGAGACGTCTTACCGGATAGAGTATTCGTTATTGTGTTGGCGTCGCCGCAGAAAGCAGGGCGGAGGGAAAGAATGAAGTCTTGTCAACCTCTCAAGCTCTGCAGTGCCGATGTCGCTCAGTCGGCGCCGATGTCGTCCGCCGTCCTTTTCCATGGGATGTTCTTCATCTCACCTTTGCCATTACATCAAGGGGAAACATCTCAAATATGTGTATCTTGATTCATGTTCCACAAGGTGGGGGATTGAAAGCCCCGGGGCGGAAAGTCGTTGCCGACGGTTTCAATGGCGTGACACTGCCGATCCTTCCTGATCCTTCAACAGCCTTTCTCCTACTTTTATCATCTCACCATTGAAGAACATCAACCTACCTAATCCTCAAGGACGAGATGCTGCTCGGCGTTCCAACTAGTTTCGTTGCGATATTCTTGCAGGGTACTGTGGCGACTTTCATCCCGCCGTTCACAGGAGATGCGCTTGCACGCTACACCATYAGCGCTTCCGGAATCAACGCAACTTTCATGCCGTATGGCGCAAGGCTCACCAATTTGTTTGTCGATGACAGACATGGAATTGCTCAGGATGTCGTTATGGGCTACGATGAAGGCGAAATATATGTCCGCGACACCGCCACCAGACATTCTTACATGGGAGCCATTGTTGGTAGATATGCCAATCGAATCCGGAACGGCACATTCACTCTCGACGACGAGACTTACTACATTCCGAGGAACAGCGCAAACAAGAGCACCCTACATGGTGGGAACATTGGCTTTGACCAAAGGAACTGGACTTTGATCTCACACTCTTCATCTTCTCTTACCTTCGCATTTTACGACGAAGCGTTTGAGGGCTTCCCCGGTGATGTCGTAAACTTTGCCACATACACTGTATCTGATGGCCCTCGTCTCACCACTCGTCTGGTGTCCATTCCACTCGACCATACCACACCCATTATGCTGAGCAATCACATTTACTGGAGTCTGGGCGGCTTCGTCAATCAAGCAGCACAGAATGTTTACTCTAGCACTCTGCACATGCCTTACAGCTCTCGGTATGTCCAGGTAGCCATTGATCAAGTCCCGAATGGTACAATAGGCTCTGTGCATGGCACATACCTCGACTATACCTCGCCGGCTGTCATTGGCTCCAAAATTCTCACTGGTCCTAAAGACAGCTRCAGCTTGAATTGCACAGGATACAACAACGCCATGATCATCGACCGTCCACGCTCTTCTGGGTTGGAAAACATCGATCTTGTTGTGCTAAGCATGTCTAGTCCGGAATCCGGGATCAAAATGGACGTTCGCACGAACCAGCAGAATCTGGAGATCTTCAGCTGTAACTTCTTCAACGGCAGCATACCACTCAAGTCCAGCCAAGTGCACGAAGGTGTCGAAAGCTCGTACGACCGTCATGGCTGCATAGTAGTAGAACCGCAAGGTTGGGTGGATGCGATCAATTGGCCTCAATGGGGACAAGAAGAGTATCAGATCTATGGGACTGACACTCCGCCAGCTGTTAATTTGGCGCACTACGATTTCAGTGTTATTACAACAGAATCTAGCGCAAGAGAGGAGTTGTGATTAGCTTTCCCCCCAGAAGATCGCCCGCGATGCGGCATGCTCGCCTGGTGGTACTCACGTGCTACCGCGTGGTATATGATCATCCACCATCCGAGGGAACCCCATGTCATCTGTAGCTCACTGCCTGCAACCCACCTCAGAGGCAGACAAAATTAGCGACATGGACCTTGCCGAGGCGGCGATGCTTTGGCTGAAGTCGGAGTTCGGCATGCCACACGGGAAGGCGTTGATCCTTTTGTGATCCAGGCAGGCAGCTATTGGTTCCTTCAATGTCCTGCAATCTTTTGCACTCCCCGTACAGTGACTTTGATTCGCCTAGGAGATATGCACAGGCAGCATCGGGCAAGGCGGGAAGCCATTCGCTCCTACAGTATCTCATCACACCGGGATGGCTCCTCGTTGATCCGAGCAGACACTTCGCGGACTGTTCCATCGCCGTGTCGATCTACACAAAGAGGCACATGGCATCGGAAAACTCTATTGACGAGGCTATGCTGTACAGATCTACGATGCGTCAGATATGGAATCCTTCGGAATGGCTGAATGTGAGGTACAAAAAGCGAAATGCCCCAAAAGATAACTATCACTCGAATGCTTCCTATCCACTCGACAAACAGCCAACATGAAACTTTCAATGCTTATAAGTCAACTGACAGCCTTTGCTGCAGCTGCCTCCGCAACATACAGTCCACATCCTTACGATGCCGTCTTTCGGAAAAGACAAGCGGAATCAACAAACGCAACTGCAGAAGTAGATCTCGGCTATGGCATCTATAGAGGTACTTTCAATTCGACATCTGGTCTAAACATCTTTCGCGGGTAGGTGTCAAACATCTTGGAGCAAGGGAGGTACTGATCATGTTCTAGCATTCGCTATGCTGCCGCGCCTATTGGTGAACTGCGATGGCAATTGCCGCAGCCTCCCTCGGTCAATCGTAGCATAGTCATCGATGCGAGTGATAATGCGGACATCTGCCCTCAATCAGAACGCTCCGGAGATATACCAACTCCGGCAACGCAGACTGAGTCTGAAGATTGCCTCTTTCTCAATGTCTTTGCTGCCAAGAATGCCACCGACCTGCCAGTCATGGTATGGATTCATGGAGGCGGGTATGGTCTGGGGTCGGCCTCTCAGGAGATGAGTGAAATCATCACTACGAATCACAAAGGTTTCGTAGGAGTTGCAATCCAATACCGACTCGGTGCGTTTGGATTCTTGAGCTCCGACGAAGTTCACAGATTTGGTACTACAAACGCAGGGCTACGAGACCAACATTTGGCTTTGMAATGGGTACAGAAGTACATTCATCTGGTGAGTGTGATTTCGCTGGCTATTACAAGGCAATTCTGACGGGTCCAGTTTGGCGGCGATCCTACAAGAGTAACGATTGCTGGGATCTCGGCTGGCGCCGCTTCTGTCATGCTGCAGACCATGTCCTTTGGCGGCACCATCGGAGACTCCCTGATGAGTGGCTCTATAGCTGCAAGCCCATACTTGCCCACGCAATACAGCTATGCGGACTGGCAGCCTTCGCAGTTCTACTATGCCTTCGCTACCGCAGCTGGATGTTTTAATGGATTGGCAGCCAAGAATCTCCACCAATCGTCCATTTTCCGATGTCTCCAGAAACAGGATTCAAAGGTCTTGATGGATGCGAGCTACAAAATCTCCACTAGCGGTATATATGGCAGCTATGTGTTTTCCCCCGTCACGGATGGTGAGTTCGTGACGGACACGCCAAGCCGGCAGCTCCTACGGAAGGAGGTGAATGGCCATCGAATGCTGAGCGGCAACAACGCAAACGAAGGACCGCTCTTCGTTCCTCAGAACATCACCAGCGATGAAGACCTAACGAACTGGGTCGAGACTACCTTTCCGCTCCTCACATCCGACGACATCGCCAAGCTATTAGCGTACTACCCTTCGGATTCCAGTCCCGACGCTATCAAATTTGCAACAACTGGTATCAACAGCCCGACCGCAGTCAATCAGTCAAGTTTAGCGGTTGGCAACCAACAGCGAGCGAACAACATCTACGCTGAATCCGTCTTTGTATGTCCTTCGTATTGGGTCACAGAAGCCTTCACAGGGAATGGTCGTCAAGCATACAAGTACCAAGTCTCGGCCCTTCCAGCACTCCATGGCTTGGATCAGTACGCCTATTTCAACGAACCTAGAGATGCGAGCCAAGGCGAGGCTTTTAGCGAGGAGCTCTCAAAGATATGGGGAAGCTTCGTTATGAATGACAAACCCAGTGCTGCCGGGCTTGAAAATTGGCCATTGTGGGATTCACGCAACACTTTGATGGCAAATTGTGAGTGCTTTCCAAAATCAAAGCTGAAAAGACGGACTAACCTTTTTCCATCGCAGTGAATCAAACTGGTGGCGTTCTGGTCAACAGCTCTGTGCAAGATGGCATTGAATTGCAGTCTTACAATGAGATTCTCAATACTACTTTCTATGTTGGAAATGATAGAGAACCGTCGTTCAGCATTGTCGATGCTCGTACTTGGGAAGGCGGTCGTGGCGTACGATGTGATTTCTGGAGATCCATTGGAGGTGTGGTACCAGAGTAGTTCTGCTGGTCATTGTGTAGCGTTGGATCATACTGGCTAGGATTTACACGAGACGGCAGCTAGATCTCCTGCGTTGTTTTTAGAACATGGCAAAGTCCCCTCACGGGCCTTCGTCCTTAGCTGGAACGGAGGAGTAGGAAGACTAGCTCCACCATGCGAAGRTACTATCACGGCGTCTCGCATCAGATGCCACTCTTGACGGCCAAATCAGCCTTTTTGGTATTTCTGCAAGCATTGACATACTTTGAGAAAGAAGCATACAACAAGGCTAGCCTTCTCGTGCCTACCGGCCGTCATCTCAGAGTCCGGACTCGATGCCAGCCATCTCGAGTGACATTTCACCAGCGATGCTCAGCGTTCTTCGTGGATATACCAGATTCGTCATTTGTAAGCTATGTACATATGTACATGTAGTCGCAGATTTATGAAAATCGGGACACCTCCTATCACATACGGGCCACCGAACCCGACGCCGACTCCGACTCCGAGCTCTTGCCGGAATGCCAAGTCGCATATGATTGGCCACTCTTGACGCCGCTAAGCAGAGCTCGGATCCTACGTACCTTTCACACGTCTCCTCTCCACAGACCGACTTGTTGCTTGAACTTGCTTCTTCACATTAAACGTCAGCTTCCATCGGTTTTTTCATGGACCTATGTTCTGCCATGCCGTACATACATCCGAATCACGGCACGWATCCATCAAGACGCGTGGCATGTTATCGGCATCTTTACCATCATCACATACAATCTGTGAATGGCCACCTTAGGCGTTCCATCAACACAAGTTTCGTGAGTCACTTGCAAGGATGCTGTCGATGTTGGCGCCACCATACGGGGGCTAGACTACTCCTTATCCAATACCAGGTAACATGAAATCGCGGATGCCTGTTCCCAAGTGCTTGGACCCTGTACAAGTTTAACAACCGAGATATACACCTTCGCGTCTTCCAACAATTCCCATCACTTCCAGTCCGCCTTTCTTTTCCTCTTACCCCAAAAACCCCAAGAACATCCCCCAGAAAAACAATACAAACCATGACCACCCCAACTAAAACCCTCGCCTTCTTCGGCGCGACAGGCGGCTGCGCAGGCTACACGCTCGCCAACGCCCTCAAAGCCGGCTACACCTGCACAGCACTGGCCCGCACGCCCGAAAAACTCACAAAATCCCTCGAAGCAAAAAACGTTCCCGCAGAAACAATCTCCGCACACCTCACCATAATCTCCGGCAACGCGTACGAAGCCACCGACGTCCGCAACACAATAGCACCCAACAACAACCCCGTAGACATCATCATCAGCGGCATCGGTGGAAGCCCCGTCATGCAGAAATCGCTCAAGAAACCCGTCATTCTGGACCAACCGACCATTTGCCAGGATGTCGGAAAAGTCATCCTGCAAGTCGCACGGGACCTTCCTGCTTCTGAGAAGAAACCGCTATTTGTAAACTTCTCCACGACGGGAATTCCCAACCCGGGCAAACCTTGGGATGTCCCGACGTGGTTTACGTGGTTGTATAAGTATGCTTTGGTGGATCCGCATGAGGATAAGAAGGTTTTGCAGGAAGCTATTGCGGCTGATATCAATACTCCTGGGACGGGGATTGGGGGGTATATTAATGTCAAGTGCAGTTTGTTGGTCGATGGGGAGGGGAAAGGGTTGGATAAGGTGAGGGTCGGAGTGGAGGATAAGCCGGCGGTTGGGTATACGATTCAGAGGGCGGATGTGGGGAAGTTTACGTTTGAGAGGATTGTGAATGCGGAGCCTGAGGCTGAGTGGGTGAATAACTCCATTACGATTACTTATTGAGATGGGAGGGGGTTTGAGTGTTTTGTTTTGATAGATTATGGATGCGGTAATGGGATGGAGATTGGGAAAGAGTCGTGGCTGAAAATGTCCATGGCAGCTGGGCGACGTATGAGATGATACCTATAGAATTCTGTTCGATATTTTACGAGTGAGCCGTCCCATCTTATCTTGTTCTTGATCACCTTCTGACTTGGAATTCACGACTGATTGGATGCGTCGCATGTCATTCAATCAAGTGATGTGATCCAGACGTGGTTAAATTGAAGGTTGCCGCTCTACTCGCAGATGTTTGACTTCCATAAGTCTGCTTCATATTATGCTTATAACCTTGGCTATCTGTTCGCGATTGTCGTCGTCGATTCAATCCAAGGACGGCCGGACTTTTCGCGTTAATCATGCCCTGGACGTCTTTCAACACCGTATTCTCAACAATCTACACAAGAACCACGACACGCAGGGCGGCCGCTCAGACTTTTATCTCGAATGTCCGGCGGAGTTTTCGCAGTCACAGCGCAGTAGCATTCTGTTTTGAGAGGTTCATAGTAACGTGGCTGTGTTTGCGTCTCATTCATACCCGTCTTAGGTGCATCTCCCAATTAATACAGCCGTCGTCATTATTCATTGCCAACAACTCCGCAGGTTGTGATGAGTCTGACCAGGCCCAAGGCTTCAGCCCTTTCCTGCACGCCAATGATGTCGACTTTTAACATTCAAAGTACCCCAGGATAAGCACATCAGTACGTGCCTTGGAGATGGCAGCCTTCCTTCTTGACTTGAAGCATCATGTTGCGACCACGAGACCAGTAGAGCTGTCGTACAGGCTGATTGCCATCGCCGGCGAAGCCATCCACGAAATCTTTGAAGGTTTCGATGTCCCGACTCGCAAACGCGGTCGTAAAAAACAGAAAGGAGGCGGTCCTGTATCCGAACTCACGTCAGTGCAATGTGCTTCCAATGAACGATGCGGCAGGTCTACCAATTGCCAGAGCTCAATGACTTCATCCAACCCTCTTCCTTGACCAAGAAATCTGTCGMGTTCTTGATATGACCAATGTCATCTTTTGTGATGAATCCACAACGCTCATGATCGCGGTTCTTGTCACTTTCTATCCTTTTCCGTTCCTCTCCAATATTTACTCTGTCGACCCCAACGCAGGCTTCCTCGCCGTTGCACAAGGGTATACACGAGTAGCAAACATCGCGGAGTACGAGAAATCTGCATACATCCGGGGTACGACGGAGGCTTTGTTTTATCTTGAAGTTGCCTTCGTCGGAGATGATCTTAAGTCCTGGCTCCTCGGGGCAAGCACTGGACATGGAGAAGAGTCCTGCCAAGAAGAGTTGGAGAGCGCCGATGTGAATGTTGAAAAACATGTTTCGCCGTGATGGAAAATACTCGTGCTTGTTGATGTCTGAATTGCCGACGTAGACCGTCGTTGAAGATGATGTGGAGGATGGTGTGAAGATGGATTGACAGCATGAGAGTCGGGATGTTACTTGGAAGTGACGCCCCAGTCGTTTGAGGAAGGCATGCCCATTTGAAAGTGGTTGAGCATGCACGAACACTGCATTTATCTCCAATACGCACTGGGGTTCAGCCAGTATATCTGCGGATTCGCCACGATAAATTTCATAATCGCCACAGAGTATACCCATTCCAGGGTGATCATGTCAACGTTAGGATTTTCCATTGCAATCCGCCAGTCTCTCTGCTGTTCGTTGTACGACGCTGTTGTGTCGGCTTCCTGATAATACATAAAGTTCGTAGCCGCATAAAGACGAAGCGTAGAGGGTATCCTTGAGATTCACGTTCCCGCACAAATCTGGCGGCTGTCTCATCCTGGCCCAGGTGGCTCGTTGCCATGGCCTCTTGAACTACCTAAGGGGACTACACCTGTGGCCTGGATTCAAGACGTTGAAGACGCTTCATATTAAACGAAACATGTTGTTCTTTACACTCCGCTTCATGGCAGAGGCCTTGCCGTCCTCGTACTCGACACCAGATTCGCCACCATCGCCGGAGATGCCAGCGAGCTTCTGCATGAGTTCGGCATCTTTCTCTGCCATTGTCTTGGTGGATTTCTCAGTTGCGGCGACTTTTTCCGCTTCGAGGACGACTGGATCAGCGTCTTTCCTTGCGGCTGTGTCATCACTTTGTGATGCTGTTGGAGAAGGTTTCGTGGCAAGTTTTCGGACCTGAACAGCTGATGTTCGCGGCAGTCTTTGTGTTACTCTTTGCATTCTGTAGGGCTTTAATGTCGTTGATAAGCCTATTGACGGATATTTCATGTGATGTCTTGTGTGTGTGATGTGGACTTGAAGATGAAGATACGTTGATTTGTGATTTCTGCATGACTCGCGCGATCGGATCCTTGAGGCCACGCATGACTCAGCAACGACTTCTTCATCTGCACTTTCACGATTCGCGTCTTCACCTCGACCATCCCCAAACATCACCACACACATCCACCCATCATGCCGGTCGTCAAGGGAGGAGTCTGGACGAACATTGAGGATGAAATTCTCAAGGCGGCCGTGTCCAAATATGGACTCAACCAGTGGGCGCGGGTGTCTTCGCTGCTGGCGCGCAAGACGGCCAAGCAGTGCAAAGCGCGATGGGCCGAATGGCTAGATCCTGGCATTCGGAAGATTGAATGGAGCCGCGAGGAAGACGAGAAGTTGCTACATCTGGCCAAGTTAATGCCGACGCAATGGCGCACCATCGCCCCGATTGTCGGACGCACCGCGACCCAGTGCCTGGAACGATATCAGAAACTACTAGACGAAGCCGAGCAGCGGGAGAGTGCCGAGTTTGGTTTGGCGGGTCCAGAAGGTGGAGAGTCTCAGGCTCCATCGGCGGATGATGTGAGGAAACTGCGGCCTGGCGAGCTGGACCCGGACCCGGAGAGTAAACCTGCTCGTCCGGATACCGTCGACATGGATGAGGATGAAAAGGAGATGCTGAGCGAGGCTCGTGCACGTCTTGCCARCACACAGGGAAAGAAGGCGAAGCGCAAAGCTCGTGAGAGGCAGTTGGAGGAGAGCAGGCGCCTGGCCGTATTGCAGAAGCGGAGAGAGTTGAAGAGTGCTGGCATCAACATCAAAGTCACAACCAAGAAAAAGGGACAGATGGACTACAACGCAGACATTCCTTTTGAAAGGGCTCCTGCCCCGGGCTTTTACGACACAATCGACGAAAAGGCGGCAAATGAGCACGAACGGGAAATGTTCGATCCACGGAAGCAGCAATTGGCCAACAAACGAAAGGGAGATGGGCAGGATGACGGTGCGCAAGAGAGTAAGCGGAGGAAGAATGACAAGGATGGAGGAGCCAGTGCTTTTGCCGCTGCTGCAAAGGCCGGCCAAGCGCAACGGATTCGCGAGGCCGAACAGAGCAGCAAGCGACGCGGTTTGGTTCTTCCAGCTCCCCAGGTCAGCGAGGGTGAAATGGAGGATATTGTYAAGATGGGCATGTCTGGGCAAAGAGCACACACTCTGGCATCGAGTGCGGAGAATGATGCGACGAGAGGACTGCTCGCCAACTACTCCAACACTGTTGGTGCCACTCCCATCCGAACACCTCGTGCCCCACAAGAAGAGGATCGTATTGCGAATGAGCTTCGGGATGCCCGCGCAAGGACCGAGACCCAGTCTGTACTTTTGGGTGGTGAAAACACTCCCATGGCGGAGAGCGGTTCTACAACTGGCTACAATGGTGTCGCTCCCTCGAAGCAGACCTACGCGACCCCCAATCCCATGGCTACACCCCGCGCAGGATCATCAAACATTCCCGGCGCGACTCCTGCACGCGACAACTTCAGACTGAACCAAGAAACGGGGGCTATGGAACTTGTTGGCCAGACACCACGAGACATCCGTCTTCGTGAGCAATCTCTTCGCTCGTCCCTTCGCGGCAAGCTCGCCAGTTTACCCAAACCACAACAATCCGAATTTGAACTCGAAGCYATGCCCGAAGAACAACCCGAGTWCGCCACGGCCGCGGAGTTGAGCAGTGAAGATGCCGCGATCCGCGATGCACGTGCCGCAGCCTTGGCTCAGGCAAGAGCGCAGGCAGAGTTCCGCCTGCAAACCCGTGTGGTGCAGCGTGGCTTGCCTCGACCAAAGTTTGTTGATGTAGATGCTATGCTTAGACGTGCACAGGCGATTGAAGATGACGTAGAGAGGCAGATTGAGACGGAAATGGCAGTTCTCATTGCGAACGATGCACAGAAGTTTGGAGGCGCCAAGATTCCGAAGAACGCCACGAGACCAATCATAACTTCATTTAAAGAAGAGGATATGCAAAGGGCGCAGATGGAGGTTGTACTTGAGATGGGTCAAGACGCTGATCGGAGACAGTTCGGCGCTGCGTTTGAAAGAGAATGGGAGCGTGCGCATGCTTCTACTGTCCTGCCTGGTTTAGCTGGTTATGCGGAGGACGAGTTGGATGAAGAGCAGCTTTTGACCGAGTCTTTCGATGCAATCCAAACGACCATCGAGCACGTTTCCGACAAGGGTAATGGGTTGGAAAAGAAGCTCGCGAAACTTCAGGGAGGTTATCTGGCGAGATCGAAAACTTTGAGGCAGAAGATTTTGGAAKCGAGCGAGGCATTGGCAAAGACGAAGCTCGATGCCGCGGTAGGTCGGCAAGCGCTTGCGAGTGAAGAGGCGAGCATTGCTGGACGACTCGAAGCTGCCAGGGAGGCAGTTGCATTTGTTGCTAGAAGGGAGCGAGAGGGTCAAGACACTTTCCGAGCTGCGAGGGAAGAGCTTGAGGCATTGCAATGATGAATCTCGCTGGTCTTCAGGAGTTGCATATGTAACATGCAGCGGCAGCTTGCCAATACAGCAATCGACCACTCCATCACGTGCGGGCCAAATCCATCCAACAGAACAGACGGGCATGAGAGCGCTCGTGATGTTGACGGCTATTACGAGGTATCAGTGAGATACACTTTAGGCGTCCGGGTGTTATCCCTCCACAATGCCACATCCATCTCACACAATATTTGTGAAACTATTGATAGAATGAATGTGTCGAGGCGCACCCGTTTTCGCGGTACGCTACACGTGCCACACGTTTGCCGTTCCCAACGGCCAAACGGTCTCGTTCTGGTTCCTGAGGAGTGGCCGGGGCATTGAGCTTTTCGTTGCTGTTGCCGGCTATGGGGATGTTTATTGTTTGTCTGCATCAAATATTGCATACAACACAAACATTTGATCTCCTTCGCCACCAAATCTACATCAACATCAATGCGCAATGGCAAACAAACGCAATACCAAGACGTGATTCCTCGGCCTTACAATCCGGAAATCGTTCCATCGGCCGTTACGGCGCCGTTTGATTCGCCCGCCACCGTCCGCGGCATAGCTTGGCAAAGGAGGCAGAAGCTTTGGACATTGCGTGTACCCCGTCATTGGCGCAGCCTCTTTGTTGTTGAAATACATACAAAGATGGAACTGGCGGCGTCCTGCGAAATACATGCGAGCTGTTCGGCATTCACTTGACACTTTTAAAATTCCCCAGGGTGGTGTGATCGACAAGGATCCAGAGAGATGTCTCGAATGTTTACTGCTGCCGCGCTTATTGTGAGATTGCTTGGCGTTGAGGCTATCAGTCTCCCTACACATTCTTCCACAAGAGATGCTTCACCGCGAGATGCATCACCGAGAGTCATACGGCAGCCGCTGTTCAAACATCACATTCCGGATCCTGTTCAGCGGGATCGAAGGAGATTTTTACACCAGAGACGACAGGATGGTGATGGCACTGTGGAAGTGCCTATTCGGAATGATGTGTTTTTGTACTACATGAACATGTCTATTGGTACACCGCCGCAGGAATTCGAAGTACATTTGGATACTGGCAGCAGTGATCTCTGGTTAAACGTGGCCAGCAGCGACTTTTGCACCACAACGGAAACCTGCGACACTGGAACGTACAACGCCAACAGCTCATCCACATACGAATATGTGAATAGTCGCTTCGAGATTTCATACGTGGATGATTCCAGCTCGGCGGGAGACTACGTTAGAGATACTGTACGATTAACAGATTCGAACATTACATTACCTGGACAACAATTCGGCGTGGGATATGAATCCTCCACATCAGACGCCATCCTTGGAATCGGCTACCCAACAAACGAAGTCCAAGTCTCACGAGGAGGTCAAATATACCCCAACATCCCCGTATCCCTCGTCAACGAAGGCTTCATCAGTTCCCTCACCTACAGCCTCTGGCTCAACAACATCTCAGCCGACGAAGGTTCCATCCTCTTCGGCGGCGTCAACACTGCAAAATACCAAGGAGAACTCACCACCCTCCCCGTCATCCCCACAAATGGAATCTACCGCGAATTCACCATCGCCATGACCGGCGTAGGCCTCAACGGAGACGACGCAGAACGCTTCTCCGGATCCGGCTCATGGAACGTCCATCTCGACTCCGGCGCAAGTCTCACCTACCTCCCGGAATCCATCGCCAATTCCATCTACGCCTACACGGGCGCCCGCTACGACGCGACCGTCGGCGCCGCCCTTCTCGACTGCGACAAACAATCTTCCCCGGACACGATAGATTTCCGCTTTACGGAAGAAGCCGCCACGATTCGAGTTCCCATGAGTGAAATGGTGATTCCCTATGCGCAGCTCGGGGGGGAATTGGTGTGTACGTTGGGAATTTTACCCGCGATTGCGGCGGAGAGGAGGGAGTATTTGATTTTGGGGGATACGTTTTTGAGGAGTGCGTATGTGGTTTATGATATGGAGAGGCATACTGTTGGGATGGCGCAGACTGTTTTTGGGGATGTGGAGGATCATGTTGTGGAGATTGGGGCTGAGGGGGAGAGGCCTACGGGGACTGCTGGGGATGGGGCGGCGCCTGCTGCTAGTAATTTTGTTGCGCCGCCAGGGGGAGGTGGAAGCGGGAGTGGAGGAGGGGGTGGGAGTGGGAGTGGAGGAGAAACTGGTGAGGAGAGTGCTGGATCGAGGGTTGTGGAGAGTTGGAGTCTTGTTGCGGTTGTGGCTGTGAGCGCTGCTATGGTTTGCATATAGTGGCAACTTTATTGAGAATGAAGTTCCTCATTCATGATTGATATGATCCCATGATGCGTGAATGGCCCAATTACTTGAGTGGAATGAACTCGATGAGATAAAAGAGATCCACAGCTAAGTTCACCTGTGAAGAAAATCGGCTGTGTGGTGAAAGTATATCCTGTACGGTGACTTCACCAGAGATCCTTCGTTGGTGCCGGCTGGCAAGTGGTATCTGCTTCTCAAATAACAAAAGCAATGTGATGAGATCATTGGCATTATCAAGTATCGTCAGTTGCAGAGAATGTCCGGTGGCATACCAGAAATATCTCAGAAGGGTTAGGGTTTGGGTAGCTCTGTTCGACTCCGGAATATCCTCGGAATTGAAGGGGGTTCGGAATTCATCCCGGACTTCGACTTCGACTGTAGGTGTCGGCCACAAGGAAATATCTCTCATTCATCACTTACACCTCATCATGTTTCGAGGGTTTCGGTATACAGCGTCTCTTTGCATCGGAGGTTGTCCAGACCCACGGATTCCTTCGAAGCATCAGAGCGCTGGCGCGTTGGCAGCGAACCAATTTCTCGCAAATTCACAGCCAAAGCGGCCGATGCCGATGAACAGTTTGTAGGAACACCATCAATCCGCTGATCTGTCGGGATTCTGTCATGAAATCTACATGACGCATATGCAGTTCCGCTATCCCATCATGCACCCAGCAGAAAGGCGGATACCACTTCTAGGCAGCCGCATATAGAAAACATCGCTGTCGATAACTTCCCAAAGTGGATCGAAGGATTCAAAGTCCTCCAAATTCTACCAATCAAGACACATGGGCACACGAGAAGGATTCCTGAAGGATGTGGCATTGATTGTTTGGGGCGCAGCGGAGCCCCAAAATGCACGAATCACGCGCCGTGTTATTCTGAAGCCTTGAAGGAAAGTTCTTGGGGGGAGATCTTTTGCAACATTGTTGACGTCGGTCTAGTTAGGGGRATGGCCTTAGCATCAAATCCATATGGTATAGCGTTGCGCAAGGTGACACGATCGATCCATCACTGCCACGTTACGGAGCTATATTGGCRGCGTGTCCGCCCGTGGGGAATTCTCTGTTACATCCCACGACACCACCCTCGCGACAAGCATTGAAGAAATGATCCTCTCCGAGTTTGCCAAGCAGACTTGGGTACTGACGAAAAAGGATCTCCTTCTTGTCGCTCGTCGACGATGGTTCAGCACTTTCATCAGAGCTGTTGCGTTTCCTATTGTGCTCACAGTCATCATAGCGAGTGTGAAATCGTGGATTCACAATGATGGTGGCTATGGTATGTAATGGTCTGGGGTGTAGGCGGAAAAGTGTTTGCTGACCTGCGATTTGTGACATAGGCATCGGCACCCCGTCTCCTATCCGCACTTTGGCCGAGGCATTCGATACAGTTGGAGATGCCAGGAGGGACTTTGTGATTATTGACCGAGGACTCCCACAAAGCGATGTCCGATTCGTGATTGATGAGCTCTCCACCCTGGCTCGCAATGGTAACCGCAATCTCAAGATCCTGCCTGATTCCAGCGATATACCAAACATCTGCCCTGCTTCCAGCAAGGGAGTCACGACGTGCTTTGGAGTGGTGGATATCTGGTCTTCGCCAATGCAAGGCCCGGGCGCAATCTGGAATTACACCCTATGGCAGGACGACGTGATTCGTGGAGCGAATATCCACACTGACTCCAACGCAGTGCAGCTCTACACCTATCCTCTCCAGCAGGCTGTCTTTGGGCTCATTTCTCAGAGGAACAATGGCTCAGTGCTTCCCGACACGGTGTTGAACTACCCTTATACCGCGTCCACTCAAGCAGAGCAGGACTTTAGGGATGAGAAGTTCTTTGGTTTGCTTGTGACACAGGCCATTGCATTCGTGCTGTTCATCGGAATATGCGGAATTGCGTACCACCTCACCGGGCATGTGGTGCGCCAGCGAGAGGAAGGCATGCTCCAGCTTATCGACGCCCAGATGCCCAACAAATCCCGCTGGGAATCTCTAGCTGCTCGAACAATCGCCACCCACATCGCCTTCGACATGATCTACATGCCTGCTTGGATAGTGTGCGGCGCCGTCGTGGGCACTCAAGTCTTTCCCCACTCGAATGCCGGCTGGTTCGTTCTGCTCTACATCCTGGCAGGCCTGGCCATGACCAGCTTCTCAATCCTCGCATCATCGCTGTTTCGCRGAATGCAGCTCTCGGCTCTGAGTGCTATCGTTGCGGCCTTGGCCTTCGCTATCGTGGCACAATTCACACAGTCGGGCCAGAAGGCAACATCCACCGCTGCAGCCACCGCTACTGGGCTTCTGTTCCCGCCAAGTACTTTTGTATATTTCTTGGTGACTGGAGCTATCGCTGAGATCTTCGGCCAGCCACTAAAAGTCAATCAAGAGATAGAGGGCATAATCGGTTCTCTGCTTAGCATTCGAGTTTGGAACCTGACACCCGCACACTTTATCGGATTCTTCATCTTCCAAATTGTCCTCTATCCGATCCTAGCTATCGTCACCGAGCGATTCCTATGGGGAAGCTCATTCCGGGGTAGACATGTTCGGTCGACGGAGGAGATGGAAGGAAATGCGCTGCGCATCAGCAACTTTTCCAAACGTTACAACAAAGCTTTCAAGAAGAGTGATCGAACCCTTGCAGTCGAGCAGCTCTCCCTCGATCTTTTCGCAGGAAGTATCACAGTCCTTCTGGGCAGCAACGGAAGCGGCAAAAGTACCACCCTGAACTCCATCGCTGGCCTCGAAAGTATCACCGAAGGACGAATCGACATCGATGGTAGTGGTGGCATCGGACTTTGCCCGCAGAAGAATGTCATGTGGGCTGAAATGACGGTTGAAGAGCATGTATGGTTCTTCCAACAACTCAAAAACCCTTCGTTGGGTCGTCAGGCAAGCCGTGATGAAGTCAAACGACTGGTGGAGGGCTGTGATCTGGCCCACAAGACCCAWGCCAAGTCGAAGACACTCTCTGGTGGACAACAACGCAAGCTACAACTAAGCATGATGTTTGCCGGTGGTAGTAAAGTGTGCTGCATTGATGAAGCCAGCTCTGGTATCGATCCACTGGCGAGACGAAAGATTTGGGATATCCTACTCCGAGAGCGAGGACATCGTACRTTGGGCCGAAAGGCAGGAGTTGTCAACCCAGCTTGTCTTATCGCGTGTGTGAGACGTTTCCTGAGACAAGCTGTCGAAAGCTCTCCTGCCTAATCATTCCACCATTGAAATATCTGCTGACATCTTCTGCCCATTGCTCTAGGCACACTACTATTAACCACACATTTCTTGGACGAGAGCGAGGTCTTAGCTGACCACATTGCTCTACTATCAAAAGGGAAGCTCAGGGCTGAAGGCTCGGTGGCATCTCTGAAAAGCTCCCTTGGGGGCGGATTCCGTGTCACACTCCCTGGCCAGCAACAATCCTCATTCCCAGCGAGCTCTGACATCACAACACACCAGATTGGAGATGATGTCGCGTTTGATGTTCCTGATTCCGCGACTCTCACAACCCTGCTCGGACGATTGGAGCAGAAAAGTCTCAAGGACTACAAGATAGAGGGGCCCAGCATTGAGAAGATCTTCCTCCGACTTGCTGATGAGATGAAGCTTGATGAACGAAATGGTCTCGGCGCTGGAAGCATCGAGAGGTCTATCTCCTCCGAGACGGCCCTTTCTAAAAAGCACACTGCTCACTCAGACTCCCCTGCGATGGAACTGCACACAGGGACAGGCTGTGGGCCATTCACACAGACCTGGGTGCTGTTCCGAAAAAGAGTCACCATCCTCAAGCATAATTTCATGCCTTACGTGGCCTCTCTGTTCGTACCATTAGCCGTTGCTGGTCTAGTCACTCGCTTCCTGGTGAACGTAAGCTCCGACGGACTTGTCTGCGAGAATCCCAACGATGCCTTCAGCACATACAGATTGGTACCATCAAGCTTGCCGACGTACTTCAACAACTACGTGGTCGGACCTCCGAACACGATTACAGACGACATACTGCGGCAACTCGTCCCTTGTCAGGATTTCTACTCTGCTGAGTGTTATAATTATCAGGACAGCGGCTCGGCATCTGAAGCGTCATCTCTGGATGACTTCAACCAACAGATCAACATGAGCTACGCTTCACCGGAAAGCGAAGCGTAGCTCATGTTCATCTCTGGATGACTTCAACCAACAGATCAACATGAGCTACGCTTCGCTTTCCGGTGGATTCTACATTGATAAGTCGGCTCCTCCAGTCCTGGCCTGGCAAGGATCTTCATACCCACCCCCTCTTTGGGCGCTCGCGATGCTTGATATGGCCATCACGAATACCAGCGTGGCTGTGTCTTATGAGAACTTCAACAGCGGTTATGCACCAAAAGATTTCTATCAAAGTCTCTTGGCTGTATTTACCTGTCTCGGCTTCGTGCTATTTCCTGGACTGTTCGCCCTATACCCGACTCGTGAACGTGTTCAAGGCGTCAGGAAGATGCAATACTCCAACGGCATTTTGAGCGKACCTCTCTGGACAGCGTATGCGCTTTTCGACTTCTTCTTCTTACTTGTGATTGCCGTGCTATCGACAGTGATTTGGTTGGTGACGGGATACTCCTGGTATGGATTAGGATACATGTTCCTCGTCTTCCTCCTGTACGGAATGGCCGCAACGGCATACTCATATGTCATCTCGCTCTTTGCACCATCGCAACTGGCTGCAGTTGCAATGACCTGCATCGTCCAGGTGGTCGTTGTAATGCTCTTCTTTGTGGGATGCTTCCTGACAGTGGATATGGCTGACTTGAGTGTCATCTATAGCCAGATGGAGATTCTGGTAAGTATAGCTTGTACGAAATATTGGATGAACTCTTACTGACATATATTTTCTCTGTAGTTCTACACCATAGGCCTCATCTGCCCCGCAGTAAGTTTACTTCGTGCCCTCTTGGTTTGCCTGAACGTCTATGCAATTTCGTGCCGAGGATCAAGTCTTGCATCGAACGGTGGCTCCATGAGCCTCTACGGCGGCCCTATTCTGTACCTCGTGGTGCAATTCTTCCTACTCGTTGGCTTCCTGATCTTCTGGGAATCCGGACGAAGTTTGGAAGCATTCGGCATTCGACGTGGATCTCAAAAGGCTGTCGCTTTCGCAGAAGACACCGAGAAAGACAGCGATGCTGGGTCAGAAGAGAGAGACATCATCTCTTCAGATGTAGCGGAAGATAGGTACCGCTTATCACCATCCAACGGTGGTCTGCGTGTACAGCACATCTCAAAAGCATTTGGCCGGAATCAGGCCGTCGACGACATCAGCTTTGGAGTCTTGCCGGGAGAAAAGGCCGCTCTTCTCGGGCCAAACGGTGCGGGAAAGTCGACAATGATCTCGCTTATCCGTGGTGAGCTCCGTCCGGACAACACAGTAGGCTCTGAGATTCATATTTCTGGTGATTCGCTGGCGAGCTCTCCCGTTGCAGCCWAGCAACACCTTGGAGTCTGTCCACAATTCGATGCGGTGGACTCCATGACGCTCAGTGAGCATTTACATTTCTACGCGCGTGCCCGAGGAGTCACTGGCAAACAGAAGGAGGAAAACATTCGAGAAATCATCCGCAGGCTTGGTCTTGAGGACCACAAGAATAAGTTGGTGAAGAAGCTCTCGGGTGGTACCAAGCGAAAATTGTCACTGGGTATTGCCTTGGTGGGTAACCCGAGCGTTCTCCTCCTCGACGAGGTAAGTTTCAATGATCATCACCTCTCTATAAATCATTACTTATACTGATTATTTCACTTAGCCATCTAGCGGAATGGACGCAGCAGCCAAACGTGCCCTATGGGGAACCTTGAATGCAATCTCAGCCGGCAGATCACTAGTCATCACAACCCATAGCATGGAAGAAGCCGACGCCCTTTGCGATCGAGCCGCAATCATGGCCGGACGAATGCTGGCCCTCGGAACCATCTCCGATCTACACAAACAGCATGGCGACAATCTCTACCTGCAGATTGTCCACCAAAACGCCCCGCGATCTTCGCCAGAAGAAATGAATACGCTTTGGAACTGGATAGAGAATACCTTCTTAATCGCTGAGAAGGAGAGAATTGTAGGCGGACAAGCTCGATTCGCCATTGCTATTAGAAGGGATCCTTCCTCCCCGGCGAATCTGTTGGATGGAAGTAATATGGCGCGGTTGTTCACTGCTATTGAAGCTAGTAAGGAGACTTTGGGGATTCGGGATTATAGTATTGGAAATGCTACGCTGGAACAGGTCTTTTTGAATGTCGTTTCGAGACATGGTGTTGATGAGGAGAACTCTCGTCCTGTTGAGCGGAAGAGTGTGCTGAGGCGTGTGATGGGTCGGTAGTCGGATTTGGGGGGGATGGAAAGCCCAAGTGTATAATGATAGATGGATATTAGAGACAGTATAACGATGACATGAAAGATTTGATACATTCATTTATCAACCCTTTTCATACGCTCATTCACTCAGTTACATTCACCAATTGAGCTTTACTGAGATCCCCACATGCTTACGGAGATCGACCAAGCAGAAGTGCCGCTCAATGGATCGTCTGTCGTTGATGCCTTGTGCCTCAATGTCGTAGCGATATCGACACTTTCCTCTCTCAAATATCAATTGCTACTGTCCCACCCTATATCCATCCTTTGTAGTTATGGTATCATAAGAGCCAGCCATCAGAAACATTCGTAAAGGCCATTAAACGTCATCCAAGTCATACCACGCCCCAAATTCATACTCCACTATACTTTCTCGTCGCAGGGATCAACTCATCCTCCTCAACAGTCTCCTGCGTATCCCAGCTCTTATGCGCCTCATCATAACACGCCGAGACTTCGATACCCGGGGGTTCGGCTTCTTCCTCCCCCAAAAGTTCTCCTCTCTGATTACGGACCAAGAATCCTTGCAAGAATGGACGCAGCGTTGCGAGAGATGCGCAGATACAGCCCAAGGCGACTTCGACAAAACTTGCGATGCTCAGATGAACCATTGCGTCTACTGTGCATTAGTCTAGATCTGTAAGGAACAGGGCCATGGAAAGCTTACAGGTTACGTCCGTGGAGATGGAGAAGTCGCGGATGAACTTGAAGCGGACTATAGTGGCGATACAAGCACTATCAAATCAGGTCAGATGTCAAGTCAACGAGTGTGATAAAAGGGGGGGATTTTACACTGAACCAAGACCCATAGTAATCGCAGCAGACCATTTCGACTTTTGATCCAAAGTCAAATTTCTCAACACGAAAATCGGWGCAATAGCCGTGATGATATCAGTAGCAGCCGAAAAAGCACTCAAGATATAGACGGAATCCACATAAGCGTCGCGACTGACGCAAACACCTTCAATACTGGTATCCCATTGCGCCGCAACGGGAGAGCATTGAAAGGTAAGCCAGAGGGTGAAAGCAATGGTGAGGCCTGTCGTGACGCCCGCAACTCCGTATAATGTCCAATCAAGGGCTTTGGATGCACTGAATCGTAGYAAGAGGAAGGCAATKGACATCTTCACGCCAAAGAGCGTTACGACGTACATTTGCTGCGCGATGAAGAAGGCATGGCCCCAGCGTGGGATGTTGTACTCTGGGTTGGGGATGTTGAGGAAATGTGCACCGCCGCCGTGGGATGTTTGCACTGGGACCATTGCGGCGAAGATGGTTAATGAGGTCTATGATTGATTAGAGCTGGCGGCTGTGGGTTGGTCACTTCCTTGATGCTTACCATTCCGATGGTGATGAAGTAGTCTTCGGGGAAGATGCCCCGAACAATGTATATCCGGGTGTAGATTCGGCAAAAGTAGACAATCCAAGCAATACCTAGTAGAATAAAAGTGCTCAGTAGGAATGAGCCAGCTCTGCTGTCTGTGGGAACGACAGTGGTGTCCATTCTTCCGATGGGCTGGAATGAGTAGAAGATTGGAGGAAAGAAAGGGTGCCGTGTTATGGATGAGTGAAGTTTTGCTTCGTATCCTCACCAACGGAACTGTCGTGACGCTTTCAGCAACGGTCAACCGGGTGAAAGGCGGATAGTGGACCGTAACCGGGTTGATATACTGCACCCCAGAGAACTAGCCTTTCTACACGTCGATCTCCTTGCAGCTGTGCAGCATCCTGCAGATCAAATGACAGCTTTCTTCTCGGCGGTGTAATTCAAAATAGCCATCACTGTGATGTTTTGTAGTGGCAGCCGTACGTCTTCAACGGTGCTCTTGAGACATTGTACGCGGGGAGCCCACTTGCAGCCATCCGCCTCTACAGCTCCAATGCCTCGCGGGGCCGCCACGGAATGGACCTTCGCTCAGACGTCCGGCCAGAGAATATGTTCGGGATAACTGCTCGGTGTCGTAGAGAAGTGGTAAGACCGGCACATCGGATGGTTTGCCGTCCTCAATACGGCGTTGATCATGGCGCAGAGCTGCAGACCCTGCGTCTTTACCAGAATCCGGATCTCGGCTGATGCCTATCATCTCTGTGGCTGCCGATGTGTGTTGACAGGACACTGATGCCAATCCGATGGAAACTGCATGCAGTTATTTGTAGTCAGCACACTTGATTGGTAGTAGAGGTTGCAACTCGTACCCAGCTACCCGGTCTTGTCTTCCGAGATGCTCAGGCCACGCATCAATCGGCAACAGTGTAGCGTCAGAAATGGCCCTAGTTCAAATGTGGTCGTTGCACATCTATGAAACTCCTTCTCTCCTATCAACCAGCTCTACTCCGCCTGCCGCAGGACCTGCCCCATGGATGTCCAACTCCTCTGCTCTCTCATCTGATTCAACAGCAGAGTATTCGCCCTGCAGTCGCACAGGCCCACTCATCCCCAGCAAGCCTCCGCCCACTCCTGTTCGAGCTCGTACCCAAGCTTCTACTTTCTTGAACATGTCCCAGATCCTTTCCTGCCCTCCTTCCCTCGGATCCTCCTTACCTTCCGCCCTGAATTGATACTTCAAGCAGTCTTTCACCGTGACAAGTCCCATCAACCTCCCGCGATGCTCAACTAGAATGACTCTCGGACCAAGTTTCTTGAAAAGCTCCATCACTGTCTCCAGTGGCAGTCGAGGGTGCACAGTAAGTGGAACAGGATCAATGAACTTTGAGAAATCAACACTAGCATGCTGTTGTTGTCCTTCGCCAAAGTAGTTTACCGCAGGGAAGGCCATAGATGGTGTCGTGGCGGATAGGTCGCCGACTCCGGTCCTACGATCGGTAGAAGGTGAGAAGAGGCAGCGTGCATTTCCACCGACCATTTGTTCACGAGCTGCACGATCAAGAGCATAGCGAAGCTCCGTGCGACCAATGTAGCCCAATAGGATACCCGTAGCCTCGTCATCAACGATTGGGAATCCTTGCACTGTCGTGTCGCTGAGAATGCGTTCCACGTCTTTTATCCGCAGGCCATCTGCCGGAAGGACTGTTGGCGCGGTGGTCATAGTCGTGGATACCGGCACGCCGAATGTGTGCTCCTCTTTCCCGTCCAAGAAGGGGAATCCATTGAACCAAATCATCCGGTCTGCGATTCCTCCTTTGCCAAAGCGTTCACTAACCGCTTTGGTGATGCCGACCACGATCATGGTGGGTAGGATGTATGTCAACGCTCCGGTCAGTTCGAACATGATCACTACGACAGAAATTGTGAGGTGCATGATACCACTCAAAGCGGAGGCAGCGCCAAGAAAAGCATAAGTCCCTGGTGTAATGCAAGTTTCGCCTGCTGTACATGCGGCAAAGTAGGTGGCATTCGGAAATGATTCGTGCAGTGCTTGCACAAGAATGCCGACCAGGCGACCGAAGGATGCGCCGATTGCCATGCTGGGAACGAAGATTCCTGCTGGCACTTTGCAGCCGTAGCTAATGATTACCAGAAAGACGCGGATTATGGTGGCAAGTAGAAGGGAGAAGACCATTCTCCATCGATGATCGGCTTGACACAATGCTGTAGCGGCGGCCTCACCTTCACACTCCAGGAAGAGTATCTCCATACTCTCTGTCATGTCTCGGCGGAGGAACTCGTTCGGGTAGCAGATTATTGCGGTGCCCACTGCAAGTAGGACCGATTCGAGAATTGGATATGTCGTGAGGTAGCGCTTCCGGAACGCCTGAGCACGGAGATTCCATTTCATCACGAAGGCGCCATAGCAGCCTCCGAAGATTCCGATGAGAATGTAGAACGGTATCTCGAAGAAGTGCCATGATCTATCGTAGCTGACAGTGAACATGACCAGCTGTCCCGTCCGGAAAGGGTTCATAGCGGCGAGGACCGCAGTAGCCACCAGGGCAGTGAAGTAACTCTTCCAGAGCGTTCGAAGTGGAAAGTAGGAAGACATCTCCTCCAGGCTGAATAGCACGCCTCCAATGGGCGATCCGAACGCAACAGCAACACCGGCCGCTGCACATGCTGATAGAATCTCTCTCGTCTTTTCTGCAGATCGTCTGTACTTTCTGAACATTCGGCCGATCACATTTCCCGTGCACACTGCGTAGTGAACACTTGGTCCCTCCTTACCCACACTCAATCCGGAGGCAATCGCCAAAGGCAAGGCAATAGACTTGATCAACAGCGTCCAACCACCCAGGAAGCCTTTCATCACAAACCCAGCAATGATGCATTTGATCTCACTGATTCCGCTTCCTGCTGCGTACGGTGCGAAGCTCTTTACCAGCCGAGCACTTGCGTATGCGAAAGCCGCTCCGGCGAGTATGTAGATTGCGTAGTCTATCAGAGTCCATGTGCTCCACCGATGCCATTCTGAGCATCCCTTCTCGGAGCCCCAACAGCAGAATGACTCATTGAGGTAGAACGCAGTGGTACAGTAACCGCGTTTGCTGTCGGAGAGCCACTCGGTGATGATGTTCAAAAAGGCAGCATTGATCCCGATCGCAACGCCAATCAACGCAAATACCAGCCAGCCTTGCGCCGCATCATAGGCTGAGAGCAATTTGAGACGCCATGATGTGTATGTGCTATTGCGCGCATGCCGACGAGCTGCTCGACGCTTCTGCTCTCGAGAGGAGTCCTGGATCCAGTCTATGGTTGTAAAGTCCTCGTATCGTTTCAGCGCTGCAATCTCTTCCGCCACCAGCTGATCGGCCGGGGACGAGACATTCCCCGCTTCGAGGGTCGTGGTGGAAAGCGCTGAGGGTCGGCGWTGGGAGGAAGGTGTGAGCGTGTTGTTGCTACTGCGGCGTCGCTCGGGGGACATGGAGGTTTGGACATGAATGGAGCTCGCTCGGCGCTGCATTTCAGCTGATGTGGATTGTGTATGCTGAACGTTCCATTCTATCGGATTTGGCCGGACGCGGGAGTGCTGCCAGCCGAGCCTAGCGTTGGGTAGGTGAATGAATGCTTTGAGGCTGCACCCTTTGTTGGAATGTCGAACGTCCGCGCATGTGAAAGTCGATCGGGTGAAGTTCGGGAAATCTTCTTCTCAWGGCGCGTCCGCCGCGACTGGACTTCACGAGAACATCACCATCGACTAGACCGACATTCAGAACGGCAACCGTCGATCAGCACTCCCAACAATGCGTATGCTGCTGTTGTCTCCGATATGACACGTATCCGCTAACATACTGCAGCGTACAACAACACTCCCATCGCGCCTCGTGCACCCGAGATCACCGGCACCGTTTCCCTTCCGCGTACTTCCTTCCGCCGTCTCTCATACACTCTCCGCTAACACGACCTCCAGTCGCCCGCGTTAAGAAGATCATCGCGACCGATCCCGACACATCTGCATGCAGTGCCAACGCTGCATACGTTATCACCGTTGCAACCGAGATGTTTCTCCAACATCTCGTCGAGCAGGCCTACATGCAAGTTCGCTCCGAGCACTCCCAGAAACCTCGACGCAACATTCAATATCGAGACGTTGCGAATGCAGTGGCACGTGTGGAGAATCTAGAGTTTCTGGGAGACGTGGTACCGAGGACTACGACTGTGAAGAAGTGGAGAGAGGGAAAGAGCAAGAAGGTTGTCGATGTGGAGGAGAAAGGGCTGGCTCAGGGTAAGCTAGGGTTTGAGGGGAGGGGAACCAAGGTCGGGGATGTTGTTGTAGGTGGTCAGAGCGAGGCGCAAGAGGGTGCGGAGAGGGAAGGCGATGTTGTCATGAACGAGGGCTGAGGTGGTGCCTGCTCGCTTCATTTGCGTTATTTGAGGTGTGCATCTTTTTAGCGAGGCGTTCAGGTACTACTTATGGTCGATGACGAATATGGACATGTCCTGTGAAGCGATGAATGACTCCAATGCGGTTTGTCGCATGCCGAAAGCGATCATTCTCCCTGGTGAAGGTTGAGTGTATACGCAAACAGCCGAAAATTAATCTCGAAGGCGGAAGGGCCATCACAGCCGATTCATTCACAGCGCCTTACCTGCTTTATTTCCTTCGTGCCTGCTACAAGAACCCCGACCAAGACAAACGCAGCCCCTTTCTAATGGTATTGACATCCAGCGAACACAGCAGCCATCACCACAGCGAACACAGCAGCCATCACTAAACGCAGAAGAGGATATTGCTCAGTCAAAGCCATGGTTCTCATTTCTGCCCTGCTCTTCGAACAGGCCGATTACTCTGAGATCATCATCGGCTGTGGCGGACGCAAAACATTCTGCCACAAGATGATCATGTGCCCATCGTCGAAATATCTCAAGGACGAGTTCGGCTCCATATGGCTTATGAACTTCGTCGCATCCTACTCAGACGCCGACCGCTCAAGCTCGAGACAGGATAATAAAAGACCTATCGTTGAGCTCAGAGAGCACTGCTCAGACGCTGTGTATGGAATCCTGTGCTACATGTATGTCGGGGACATAAATGATCGACCGTCCAACCTTGCAACCAAATGGAACGCGAKATCACAGTTGCGCTAGCTTTCTCTCCATGGGAACACTCGACCAACAACGCCCGGGCGCCGAGCGTCATGAAGGCAAGGAACTCGGCGGACAGGAGAAATGCGATCTGTGTGATACGAGATGCAAGGCGAGCGAGGAATCTCAAATGAGTTGCAGTATGATCTTTCATCAGACGATCAAGCGTGATTCATCATTGACTGTCTACCTCTTTTTCAACCTGGCAACCAGATTTTGCACGTTCTCCTCCTCACCCTCACCCTCTTTCCTCGCCTTCTTCTTCCTCTTCTCCACCTTCTCCTCCTCCTCACCATCACCACCACCCTGCTTTCTCTTCTTCCTCCCCGCCTCCAACAAAGTCTCCATACCCTTCGTCTTCTTGAACCTCGGATTCGTCGGATCAATAGCAAACTCATGGCTATCAAAGACAGCGCCAAAACGTTCATCCTTGTCATCAATCTCAAAGTCCGCTTGTGCCGTCTCGCCCTTGCCATCATCTTTCTTCCCCTTCTTCTTGCCCTTGCCTTTTCGTCTTGCCTCTTTCTCCGCTTTCTCAATCTCTCTCATGTCGAAATGCTCCGTGACGCCGTCGCCTTCTCCAGCCATCAACAGCTCCAGCTCCGCCCTTCTACCCTCAGCCTCGGCATCAGCAGCGGCCCTCTTTGCCCGCTTCTCCGCCTTGTGAGCTTTGCGTGCAGCAGCAGTTGCGGCCGCCGTAGCTGCAGCTGGATCATTGAAGAAAGGATCTGCGAATGGGTCTTCCTCATCGTCGACCTTCGCCTCATCCGCAGGACCAGCGTCTTCCTCCTCGGCGGATTTAGACTCGCCACCTGCTCTCGCGGCCTTGGCACGCTCCTTTCTCGCCTGCTTCCTCTCCTTTTCTTTGCGGATGTATCTCTCACGAGTGCTAGCTTCATCCTGCGGCTCATTCTCAAACACGCCCTTCTTTGACGTCGCAGATTCTGCACCAGCGTTTGTCAAGCCAGAAGTGAAGGTGATTTGCATCTCACCCAGCTCCTCGTCCTTGCCGCCTTTCTTCTTGCTTCCCTTCTCCTTATCTTCTTCTTCACCAAGTCCCAATGCAGCCCGCATCTTCAGTCGCTGCGCCTCTTTCCTGCCTAACTTTCCTCTTCCGGTTGTAGACTTGGTAGATTTGGTAGAAGCATCACTCTCGTCACTCCCAATGTAGGCCAACATGTCATTCTCGTCCATCTCAGCTCTCGAGAACGCCCTCTTCTGCACTTCCTTCCGAGTAGCATCATCATCGTCCCATGTCAATCTCACTTTGGAGTGTGTGAGAGCTTCCGTGCGAAACTCATTGGGTCTGTAGCCGGCGTTCAATACACTGCATTCATCCTTCGGGACATCCTCTTCGAAACTCGTCTCGTCAGGGATGAATCGGAGATCGAAGAAGTTTGCTGAGCTGAGATATTCTCGTCCATCCATTGCGTCGTAGAGTGCCTTGGCGGTCTGTGGATTTGAGCAAGTGATGACAGCGTAATAGTACTTTAGACGTTCCAGCTGGTATGCACGGAGTGCCGCAGTGTCAAATTCTGATTCCTCGGTCGCCTGGTTCCCCGAAAGAAGGCGATTCTTGGTCTCTTCGTAATCGTCACTTTCTTCCGCACTTTCCTCCTCGTCATCATCGTCGTCCTCCTGGGTGGTCTTCTGCGCGGCTCCAGAAGATGCGAAAATCTCCCTTGGTGGACCTTCCAGCTCCTCTCTCTCCAATCGCTCCCGTCCAAACTCACTAGGATAGATGGTCACATTCTCAATCTTACCACCAGGAGGCGCAAAACTGGCAGCTACAGCCAGTAGATCGGCAGCTCGAATGTTGTCCCAGTCAAGGTTGACGGCGGCGATCCGGCGAGAAACTTCGCCCATGGGTATCTCTTCCGTCTGTTCAATCCCGGCCGTAGCATCCATCAATGCATCTTCTTCGTCGTCGGAATCCTCTTCCTCCTCACTCTCCGAACCAGAAAACCCTTCGCRCATGGGATCGCGTGTGGCGGTCTCCTCTTCATCATCACCGTCTTCCTCCTCGTCCTCATCCTCCACCGAAGATTCCTCATCAGAAGAGTTGACGACCTTTGTAGTCCTCTTGCCTTTCTTGACCTTCTGTTCTTCCTCCTCTTCCACGTCTACATCCTCGTCTTCTTCATTCTGGTCCAGACGGTAAAGTTTCTCTAAATCCCTCGCATTGGCCTCGGGCTTGATCTTCCGTCCGTATCGATCAACGGCTGCCTTTTTGCGGAATTCCTGATCGGTGAAGAGGGTCTTGAATCGTGGATCGACGGCTGTACGAGCTTCCTTCTTGCTCGGGAGACGATAACGTGGGTCGCTCTTCAAGGCCTTGAAGCGATCGTCGGACATCTTGTCTGATTTAGTCAACGTGTCAGGTCGAAGGTAGTCTCCGCAAAATTTCCACCGCGAAAAGTATGGAATATTTGGAGATCTGCTGCAGGGTCTGTCGACGGAGCTCGGTCCGGCTTGCCGAAGCGATTTGGCTCTTTCCATTCGAATCACTTCCGTCAACTTCACCTCTCAACAATCACGATCATATAAGCCAACATGGTTCGCATCAAGCATCGCTATCTGCTGTTGAACATCCTCTACCCAACTCCACCTCCCCAACAGAAGGGAAAAGCAGATGAAAAAGATCTTCCATGGACAGTAACCTTCCGCCGCCCATCTCCCGACCGTCTGAACCCACAACTTCTAGCCCGCATGATCCGCGATGGCGTCGCAGAACTATTCGGAGAATATGGAGCGGGGATGGTGGCGGGTAGTCTGCAGGGTATGTACCACTTCAATCCCAGGAGTAATCGCTCCCTCTTTTGACATTTTCAGTGAAATATCTTTCATCAGCAACCAGTACAGCGATTGTACGCGTTAGCAGAGCACATGACCGTCTTGTTTGGGCGGCTTTGAGCTTTGTAACACACGTTCCTGGGGGTAGACCAGAGAGGTGTGTAGTGCAGGTTGTGAGGGTCAGTGGAACGATCAAGAAGGTCGAGGAGGAGGCCGTGCGGTTGGCTAGGAGGGGCATTGTACGAGCCCAGAAAGGACCAGAGGCTCTAGAGGACGATATGGACCAGATTGATCGGATGGAAGTTATTGACTCGGATGGGAGTGGGGATGAGGGCTGAGGGATTGCCGGTGCTGCTTTGTGAGTTGAGTTGACGCATCATTTGTGGAACCCGATGCTTTTTCTGTGGCGTACTGCTTGTGTTGCCACTACGGACGATCCTGGAGATAGGAAAATCCTCGGAACCATGGGGAGCTACATCTGGAAATGCATAATCTCGCTCGGAAGACCTACTACTGAAACAAGCTCAGGAATCGCAAGCTAGACAATATGGGCAAAGGCAGCGGAGACGGGCTTGCGGTCTTCTGAACAACCAGATCAAGCGTCGAATGTAGGACGTGTGWTCGGCCTCTTGGCCCATCGGACGACGGGACGGTGCACTTCCCGTATAGCAGCATCTTCCTGGGGAAGAAACGGGCGCATGTCACTCGGTAGTAGTGGACGTGGCAGACTTGCAGATGCTCCAACAGACGGCCAAAGTCCTTCTTGTAGATTCTGGCAGAGGCTACAGATGTGTTCCATGAKCAAACTGGATCAAAAGGCATTCTCAGCGATCGAGCGGGCACGCATCTCTTACGATTCCGACGGGGAGCCCGTCATGTATACCCTCGATCACACCAATGGACGATGCAATCGGACGCCCAAGTTAGAGCTGTCGATATGGGAAGTGGCGGGCAGGAGCCTCTGTACGCTAAGTCGTACGTGGAATTACAGCACACATTCACTACTTACCTACCGCTGCCTAATCGAGACCACTCGCGGCCACCCGCGGCTGCGTCCCGGTCCCCACACGGCTTCACGCATCTCATTCCTCTTTGCTGATCCCGCGCGACGTTGTCTGCAAAAGCACATCGATCAACGCCAACAATAAAAAAGAAGCATTACCAACCTGGATCGTGCGGCCCCAACGCGGGTCGTGTGCAGACCTGTGGTTGCGTTCAACTGCTGTTTCTGAATTTGGTATGGCATGTTCAGGTATGACCGTTGATCTTCCACTCACTGGGTGTAGTTTGCGCTCGGTGCTTTCGCATTGCGCTCTGCCATCATGCAAAATTCGCGCGTCAAGAAACGCAAGAGAGGCATGAGTTTTGAGCAATACGAGCGCTACCCCTCTGAGCCTGAGAGACTGGACACTGCCAAATATCGTGAGCGCAGAAACTCGACATCCGACGCAGATGCTGGCTACAATGCTAGTATATCCCTCAACAGCCACCTCCAAGGACCCACCAAAGACCAAGCCCAGTTTGAGCTCGACAATCGTTTCGATGGTGCCGATGGCGGTCGAAGCAGTAGGAATGGGGCCCGCGAGGGTAGACGCGAATCTACTCGCTTGGCGAAACGTGCATTAGATCGCCGGGCGTTGATCCTCGATGAGAAGGTGTCGAGATTTCACTTACCACTCTTGCACCCCGGCAAGAAGTACCAAAATAGAATGGTCTTCAGGAACAATGTGGGACGGTATCTGGAGCGCGGCGACTTCTTCCAAACCCCAGCCGATAGCAAAGGCGCCCCTGACCGCCGAGAGTTGCGCTTCCATCTGATGGTGGGCCGGAACAAAGGCAAACTCATCTGTTTGAAGGGAACTACCAGGGGCAATCGAGGCATGGAAGAAGTTGAGGGGCTGCGGGAGATTTTCGTGCGCTACTACAACAGGAACGATGCGGGTATGCACAAACAGCTGTCTCGTGGTGGCGACGGAATCCTGGAGCCACTTCTGCTTTCGCAAGGTCATCCTAAAGAGAACGCTATGCTCGTGGTATCCGAACCAGACGTAGTCGACCACAACGACTGGATAAGGCCATTGAGCTATCGTTTAGAAGAGCGTCACGCTGATCGTGTATTCCGTATGGCGCACTACTTCGGAGTTTTTATCGATCTTCAACGCCAAGCCGAGGAGGAATTGGAAGCGCGCAAGGTACGAGATCGTGAAGTCGAAGCGGAGCGGAAGCGCCAAGATGTGGACAAGCAGCGTCGCCGATTCAACGACGACCACTTGCAGCATTCCAAGAGCGAATACACCGAGTGCAAACCAGTCTCCGTCCCTGTCTTCGGTTGGAATTCCTTGGTTGGCGTGCAGCCCCGCAAGTTTGTTGATGCGAAGGATCAAGATGCGCCCGCGGTAGTAATATCTTCAACTCCAACACAGGATCTGGGTTCTCCAAGCACGCGCGTATCCACCAAGAGCAGCTTCCAAGATGCAAAGCCACTTCAGACCGAAGCGCACGAAGCACCTACAAGTGTGGAGCAGCATGGTCTCGTTCAAACACAAGTCAAGAAGCTTACGGAGACGCCAGGAAATGCAATTGGTAGTCAGTTAAACTCGCCTGCGCAAGATCGTGGTAGACGAGAGGTCAAGGGCGGGAAAAATGCAGATGCAGAGCAACCCGAAGTCGAGGAGTCCGATGGAAATGAGAACTCCAAGCTCCAGGATATGCAACACGACACCAATGTAGCACCCGTTGTTGCGATCCACAGAACTGGACTCACCACAAGCATCGATCAACTCAAAGCAACCTGAGAACTCATGAATAATGATGCACAACCATGCCAGTGGAAAGTGACGCGATAGATCCGGCTCCGAAGTGAAGGGTCGTTCGGTTCTGAGACAACCAAGACCAATAGCGTGGTCACAACTTTGGAGGACATCAGGCAGTTCAACCGCTGATGGCTAAATACTGTCGTTAAATTCGATCTAAAATGCAGAAAAGCTTTGAGCGCTGGAGAGATCTTATGGTGCCACGATCCATGATTGCGCGTCAGCACTGTAAGTTGCCCTAAGGGTGGCAGCCATGATCAAATTCGCCTCTCCGGAACCAGCTCTGCCCTGTAATTCCATTTCCTCCGCGCCGTCAAACTCGTCGTTGATAGCTCGTAGCAGCAGGGTCCTGTCTATCGAGCTCTGCCACCTCTGCAAATCCGTTATCGCCTCATATCCGCCTTTCAAAATCAATTTCCAGTCAGTGACGGGTTCGTCGCCGTAGTCGGCGAATCCACTCATTCCCGCCGCCCTCATCTCCTGAATACTTGAAGGAGCTGAAACATTCATGTCATTCATATCCTCTTGACCATTGTGCTTGACAACATCCCGACACCATTTCCGTATAGTGTACGGCTTAATCGATCTCAGACGCTCTACTCTATCGAGATAAGCCTCACTTGATGCGTTACCATCTGCGTTGTCGCTCCAGAACGTTTCACCAGAAAACCCCGTATACCCTGCAAAGGAATCCCACCGTATCGTGCCAGAGTTTTGCGTGAATGCTTCTATTTCTGCCATGCCCTCGGCGATGATGGTATTGAAGCTGTTTATTCTTTCCAGCTCAACACTCTTGAAGCTCCTCCCGTCTGTGGTCCTGAATCTCTGTGAACGAGCATCGATGTCTGCGTTCGGATACACAAGCTTACAGTCTAGCAGATGTTTCCTGTGTTCTGCACGTACTTGAGTCAGTGGCTCCTTCGCTGCTCGCTTCAGCTCGACATAACCACGATACCAGCGTGCAAAAGCTCTGGACCGATCGTCGACTGGGGGTAATTCTTCCTCAACCTCCCCCGAGGGTCGACCATCGGAGTCGCGGTGCGAGCGTCTAGTCAGGCTTTGAGGTGTTCCTTCCTCCTGTACAGCGGTTGGTAGAGCGTTCAAGGCATTAGCAAGCTTTGCCATATTCTCTTCGCTCATAGGTTGGACCTGTCAACTCGTCGTTAGCCCCTTTTTTGTCCGGCTTTCATATTTCCCGCGCATTGCTCACCAGGAAGGCGCGGTCACCCAGCGTTTTAGCTGCGATACCAGCCAAGAGCTCGTTTTCAAGCACTCTATACGTCCTTCTAGTAGCTTCCAGTGACTTCGCCATCTTCTTGCGGACTTCGAGCGCATCGGAGTAGGCTGTAGTTCCAGGAACGCTTCCAGGGGTCTTGAGGAGATCCAGATAGGCCCGCTCATATTCTGAGAGTCTTTTCCAGCAAGCTTTAGCCTTTGCTACAGCGATGTCAAGATCAGATACAGTCGCTGTTGGAGATCTTGCGTTGAGCACCTCGTCGAATGCTTCGAATACTCCAGTCACAGCTGTGCGAAGTAGCCGGCGGATGCGAACCAACTTCGTTTTACGTTCGGCATCTCCCTCGAAGCAAGTCAGCTTTCCCGCCTCTGCAGCAGCAATGCGAGCTACTAGCATTGGCTTCAAGAACTCCCCTTCCTCGTACATCTGCGCCCTGGTCTCTGAGTCCACAAGGCTGGACTGAAAGCCATCGAAAAGTTGGTCACTCTTCGCTTGCTCTTCCTCGACTCTATGAAGAAGGTAATGCACGTAAGCGACTGTAAAGAGAGCATCTCAGTGAAGCCATACTTACTGGTTCAAGTAAGTGTTCAACTTTGTGGCGTCGATCAAATGCGTTTGGAAGCAGCCGCTATGCAAAGCATGGCCATTTACACGACTGAGAGATGGAAGAAGAGCCCTGTCCATCCTGTTCGGTTGCTGGCCCTCTCTCGGCAATCTATGCCTTGCTTGCGACGAAGTCTGTCGCGATGGAGCCTTGTGCTTTCTCACGCCCCATAGATAGTTATAACACGATCCTAGTCCCACTCTACGCATTGACTCCCGGACACATCGACAGATCAGGGCCTCCTGAGGCCGGCGGCCTGTACTTCCAGCTGCATCGCCTCCAGCAGCTGTATCCGAGAAGTCTGCCATCTAAATACAGATGGCTGGGCAGCGAGTATCGGTGGAGTACACTTCACGCTGCTGCTTCTGCGAGTACAATTTGATTGCATTTCCTGTCTGGTACTCTTTGTTCTCGCCGGAAACAAACACGAGCCAAAGTTTTGCACAAAATTCGATGCTCTCTGAATCGCTCGTGAGTTTTGACAAAGAGATGCTGGGCACTGCGAAGGTACCCGATCGTCTTGAGTGCTAGCACCACTCACGCGACTGAGTTCGATCGTACATGCTTCAATCGTTCCTGCACAGCGAAAGAGCCCCTTTTTGAGCGGAGCGAGGTCTGAGAACTCCCGTAGCGAAGCGRAGGGCCAGTTCGAAGGCCGAAGCGGAGCGTAAAATACAATCGAACTCAACCACCTTCCTTCTATATAGATGTCGGGGTGTTAGAAATATTTAAGGCGCACGCTTTGATTAGCTCGTTTAGAAAAGATATTATGTGACGCTAGCCTCAGGGTCTCTAGGCCATTAAATAGTGCATCAATACTACTAATCTATAGATTAATCTATCTCCATCTCTAAACCTATTAATCCCTCGAACTCGATACGACGATGCGACGATGCGACGATGAATTCGACAACGCGACGATAAATTCGACACCGCGACGATCAAGACGACAACGCGACAAGATGACAACGCGACAATACGACTACAGATACGATTAGCTCAGATTAAGGKATTAATGAGGTTGTAATTTAACGCTTCGACTCCGATCACTTCGATGAGATATGGATATGGCTCTCAGACGATCATTTTACTAGATAGGAGTCAGGAGAAGACAATTGGCGTCTTTCTTCAGGCGCCCTCGTTGGCACTCAAAGGCCATGCCACTGTCTTCGAAACATTGCCGATGTTACAAGAAACAAGAGATCATTTGATGTATGCTCCCGGCAGTAGATATGACCACTTCAGGAATTTCTCAAAGACTTCGTTACCAGCAGACCTATCAATCTGAGGTTTCTGCAACGAGATCAGCACTCCAACAACGTCTCTCAATAGTCTGATGTCATCTCAGCGAATACCTCCGCGAGCCATATCATTATTCCCGCAATGATGACTGCAACAGCTCCCTGACCCATAACGATACCCACCTACCTGAAAAACGCCCCGGTGCATCAGACCCGTGAGACACTTGACGCAATTGAGACCGCCAGATGCTAAATGCTACGCGAGCGGGTCAGGGTTTGTACAAATGTGAAAGGTGACGTCTCGTCTGTGAATTTCGACCTCCACAAGCCTCAGCATCAAGCACATCAATCATCGGATCCGAAGTGCAATTCAGCCTGAATGCAGAGAGATTCGCTAAAAGAGATCCATTTTGACCAAAGCGGGAAGCGGTACATTCCCCGAAGCAGCATCCAGTGCAGTCTGTCCAAGTGTCGGCCGAAACGAAAAGATGCCTCATGCCTGTGAAGCGTCATCCACACAATTCGGGTGCTGATCTCTGATCCCTCGAAGCCGTCAATCCCCGACCGGCATACCCTTTTCGATGCCCTTGCAACACACAACCCTAATTCGCGACTTTGCACCGCCACACCTCTCCCGACGATGCTCGTCGCGATGACACTTGATGCACAGGGCTGAGATTGAAGGCTGCAAGGTAATTTGACGGGCGTCTTGGTCACGTACGTGTCAGAATCTGCTCTAGTCACATTATTCCCACCAGCAAGGGATGATGAGAGTAAATAGCCATGTCCGTTGAGGATGATGAGCTCAGTGAGCCTTGTGATGATGACGCGTGCAACGTATGTCCGAAGTAATCGTAGTACTCTGTACCACGCCTGGACTGATCACTTGGTCGGTGTTGCTTGGTTCTGTTTCGGTTTCCCCGGAGTCCTTTGACGGGGGAGGTTTGAACACGGCTGGGGGTCGTTGTGGAGACCCCAGATTCGTGTTGTGGTTTGAACGGGAACCGATGAAACTCAGATGAGTTACTTACTTGGTGTACATTTGGAACACCAATCCGTCAGCAACCAAGATTAACTGACAATGTCATGATTATGGAAACCATGCTCTACCCTTCCCCTCATCTTTGCCTTTCTTGTTCGGCATTTTCCCTATCCCAATCGATTGAAAGGGAATAGTCATCTCGGTCCAACACCGTGATCTTTGGTCAGAAGACGCGGGCAACTAATGCATTTTGCAGACTCTGTCTGTGAGCGACAACGAGGCACCGGCCTTGAAAACTCTCAACCGGCTACTGGGATCACAGCACGCGGAGACAAGGTTTAGCCTGCTCCTTTTTGGGATTCGACCATGGAGTCATCTGTCCGGCTCTGCAGTAGTGGCCGCGCCATTTGCCGCGGGGAAGCGTGGCCCGCGAGCAGGATTCCTGGGATGGTGTTCTGCCTGCATTGAATAGGCATCCCTGGCGATAACCGGTTCCGATGTTCAAAGGTATCGATGTACACCGGTCAGGTGCAGGTGTGATGTACAACACATACAGGAAATGATGAATCCTAGCGAGTGATTTGAGAGTCAGTGAGGCTCAGCTCCGGGTGGTTCGCAATTTGCGGTGTAGAAAGCTCGGTCACACCTCTGATCTGAAATGGCAGGGCGGCCAAGTCTCTGTCGCAGGTCAATCTGCTTCACGTGCTACTCGGCGTCAGGCAGGGTTGAAGAAAGCAAGATTGAGGCCGTACACGGATCGCAGAAGCTGCTGATGATGAGTAGAGTTTGTGTATTTCGGTGGCTTCTGGTCKGCGTGCACAGCACCATTACGCGTTGGACCTGCAAATCAAGGCACAAGATTTTCTGATGGTCTACAGTGGGCATTCGAAAGCGAAATGAAGAATTCCGACACAATCCGGAGCAAGCTGGAGCCTTGACGATGTCCCTGCCACGAGACAGCACGCAATGAGCCTTCCACCTGGTTTGGAGGTTCGACATGTCATTGCAAATGGTCACCAACCCGGGAGGGTGTGCGCGCCGACTCTCGCGCTGCTGGTGGCATGACAGAGGGGAGACCTCCTTGCCCTTGCTGCTGCCCTGCTCGGACCGAAGTGTTCGAACGGTGAGCTCTATGCAGTCGGAGAATACAACGCGAACCCCAGAATACAACGCCACCCCCAGAACGACGACCGTTTTTTTCTGATCATCTGCCCACCGGGCCTATACTTCCGCAACACTGTCAAGGACGTGGCTACCGGCACAGGACTCGTTTACGTGCAGGCCGAAACACTATTCAAGCCGCCGAACATCGGGAGAAGCTTGTTCCCTACCGACAGAGTCATGGGCAGGCCGTCATGGCTGGGTGGGTTTTGAAGACGACTGACTCGGACCCTCCGGACAACCACATCGAGACGCATGGTGCGACACGACGAGGATGAGTTGATGCCAACTTCAACGTCCGCTGTGTGACCGAGATTGCAGCCAGACGCAAGTCATGCAAATGTCGTACTTCAGCCCATTTTGACAGATGCCGCCACTAGGTGACGTCAAATTCGAGTAYGCCACGCCATGGTCGAAGTGGTGTACAAGTTGGAACTTGACGAGGACGGAGCAAGAAATGAGACCACGATACAGACATGCCGTTCTGCCTCCTTGCAAACAGGTAGGCGTGTTGTTGGAGACGCAATAGGAAAGAGCARCTTTCGTTGAGAGCTCACCGATATTCGAAAAAGCGATAGCTACCTTTGATGACTTGCGTCTGCTGAGGAGATCGTCTCCCCTCCTTGACGGACGCCAGATGTCCATCTCCAGATCTCCTCATCAGTGTTCGAGTATCGCTCCGTAAGGCTGCGTAAGCTTGTGGGGTAGGAAGTCTCTCGTTATTCTCCAGCAGTATAGCGCACCGATCACGATGTTACCCGACAAAACCGGGATTGACTTGAATATACTGGCTGAAACATTTTAATGCGTCGCATTGCATTGTCTACCGTCACCATTGCTGCGCCGCAGTGCTTCGTTCGATGAGACGCGCGACGCCGTTGGCCACATCGTCGATTGAAGAGTGAGTTGCGGTGGTGGAAAAGATGTACTGTGTCGTCCCCAACACAAAAAGAGCCGTTTCTACCGAATAGGCGCGTAGTGAATGATCCTGAAAGTGCATTCTCCGTACAAGACCCAGCTCCGCGCACGCCCACGCGCAACCCACATTGATCAATGCGTTCGATAACATGGTCAACGGCCAATCACGGCGCTATTTGTGTTGTGTCGCTCGAGGGGGATCTAGGAGGTGACATCGTGTGGCTCCGCAAGAAAACGATGATTCACAGCGCGATCGTTTCGAAGCGAAAAAGAAGACGTGGAAGAGTGGGGTGGAAGGAAATTCTAGCAGACATCGAAGTTCTAGCGTTTCGACGGCGCTCCCGTAGATCCCATGGGCATCCCTTCCCATCCAGTCATGGACCTCGTATCCAGCTGCCAACGTAATCCGACGGGGTGAAAACGGAAGCGAAGAGTGGAGATGCGGTTGTTGGGATTCCAAAATGTAAGGTAGTGTGGAGTTGAGAGTCATCAGAGGATACACGACGACAGTAGTAAAAATTCTTCCGTCTTCTGATCGGATTATGTTGCATGCGAGGAGCGACGTGGAGTCGGTCAAGGGATGTGCGCCGGGCCAGACTTCCCTCGTTACCTCGTAGCTCTCTGGTTCGCAGATCTCTGGGAATGCACGTTAGGAGAGCAGTGCGGAGGCCTATGGCACGCCTCGGTCTTCTGCATATGCACAGCACGCATACGCGTGCATATGTGGGCGTTTCAACCGCCACATTAACATCTGATTGTCATGCGTGTCGAAATGGCGGTCTGTGATATGGTYGAGCAAGCTACAGCTTCTGCTCTGATGAACAGATGACTTTTCGTGGACGGAGCTGCCGCCTGGTGATGTTACTTACTGTGGTCATACGTGCGATTACAGATTCGAATGGGGATGAGATGCAGTGTGAGAGTCGCTGACTTTGAACCTTCTGTCGTTTTGTTTTGCATGTGCAATTAAGTACTCTTTCTACTACCCCTTCAGTACCACCGCCCTGCATCATCCACCAACTGTAGAGTGTGTACTTTGAACCGCCCGTGGTCCCCAGAGTAATGTTACATCCGTAGTAGTACAACAGACCGCACTTTCGCCGAGCGAGATTATCGCTCCAGGCCACCGGTTTGTTCGCCAAAGGCCGTCAAGCATGTGAATATGTGCCCATGCTGGTATCATTGAAATCGCAAAAATGTTCCCGCCCGCAAAAAGTACTCGATGTGTGTAACCGTCATGATTACGGCGCTCTAAAAGAGCTCGTTCGTGGGCAAGCGAGCCTGTCCGCACTTTCAAATCCAAAAGACAATCGCTAAAACGCAGGATAAAATGAGGTAGGTTCGCTCACCAGCCCTTGGCGTGGTATTCACCGAGGCCGGCGTGAAAGTAGTCGTTGTTGAACTTCTTGGCAGCTCCAGGTTTGTGGGAGAGAACTGGGCCCGGCTCTGGATGCTGTCGAAGGTTCTTCACATCCGTGGATGTGTGCCTTCGCTTCATCGCTGCAAGATTGCCAGTGCTCTTGTGCTGGCGCTCCCAAAGAAGGTTCTTCCGCAGAGATTCGGTCAGCTCGGTAGACAGCATGTTACGCCGGGTCGTGCGAGGCGAGAGCGCTAGCTGCTGATGAGTGTTTGATGTGGTCATGATGATGGGTTTTGACCGTGAAGCATCGTTGCCGGGTATTTGAAGGTGGATGCTTGGCTCTGGTGTCGGTGTTGGCATGGGAGAAGTAGCAACAGACGGCCCATTTGGCGTCGTGGCCCTGGACCGACGAAGAGCAGGTGTCGACCGGGATGCAGCATTTGCAAGCGCTCTCGCGCGATCTGGCTCATGCATGAGGGTGGTGAGTAGTGACCGTCGGGATGTGAGGTTCGGCCGCGAGTCGACGCGCTGAAAGAGCTCTCTTTCGTTCACAGACGACGGGCCCGAGTGCTGGTCCTCGGAATCCTCCCAATCGGACGAATCGTCGTCGTCCTCAATCGCACTCTCGGAAACATCCTCGTCTTCGTCGTCGGATCCAAACACTGAACTGTACTCGGTGGCTTTCGCTACGGCAACCTCATCCTTGAAGGCAGTCCTCTTCTTGCTGCCATTACTAGTGAGGCTGCTGGGATGTCTGAGACTCTCGGAGATGTTGCTCCTGAGCATGTGACTCTCCAAGGAGCTCTCGTCCTCGGCAGAAGACGTCCCGATGGTAAACATGGCACCCTTCTTCTTCGGTGGTGGATTCCTGTAGGACGGCGAAGTTTTGAGAATAGGCGTTGGCTGGGCAGCCAAATTGGTTTGTGATCGGTAGGATGACGGTGCTCCGCCAGGTACAAATCCTCGAATGATGCTATGCGTGCTCATCTCTGTCGATGAGCTATCTTGTGAGCCCACCATTTGAGATGTTCCCGACGCTTGCGAATCATGCGAGCCGTGGGTGCCGACTGTCGATGCGGAGGATTCCAACAATGTCGACTGGGAGGTGGAAGGATGTGAACTAAGGCCCTGTGACGCTTGTGACGGTGAAGGGTGTGAAGCTTGTGAGGATGATGAATCTGGCGAGGTCGTGGTCGATGTTTGTTCCGTCAAAGGCCTGGGCAATTCGATGGGCTCCAGTTGTTTTGTCTCTTTGATAGAGATGACAATCTTCTCGAGATCAATCGGGGTGATGTGCTTCTCGTGGCCACGACTTCTACTCGCCTCGACACAGTCGTGCCGCCGGATGGCCGGCCGTGCGCTGACGATGCGAGGGGCGAGTGGAGATGACGTTTCGAATTCCTCCTCGGACGAGGCAGATTCCAGGCTGGACGACAGCTCTGGCACGCGGGATGCGGGCTCCTCTGGCGTCTCCTTTGTTCGAAGCGGTGCACGTGGTGCGGCATTCTTCGTTGGCGGTGCGCAGCAGAATGTTTCGCGATTCCACAGTCGCCAGCTGAGATTTTCCAGGCGCTTTCCATCCTCCATTGCATGGGACGTCTTCGAGAACAGCGACCACTGAGAGGAACGGGTAAGTAATTGCGCGCGAGATGCACCACGCGTGAAACCTACCATGCCAAAGAGGTTCTCTACCGAGCGTGTGTCGATGGTGTGCAGTGCGGGCACCTCGACCCGCAACAACGAGTGTTCGGGACGAAAAGGCATTGCGCCGGGGTTCTACAGTGTCGGAGACGGGGGAGGAGCAGCAGAAGTGTGGAGAGGTGTATATTCGTGGGATCGCTGAACGCAGCCGGGCGCGATCAGATCTTGATCGATTGCGTCAGGTGCGTGGACGGCTTTCGGGAACAAAGCTTCGGCTATTTGCTTTACATAGCAGAAGGGCCAGCAGTGGGAAGCGTGAGGAGGCCAGGTCGTCGATGTTTGAATTAATGTGGGTSTGTAGTGTGCGTGAGGGAGGGAGTAGTGGGAGAGGGACGCAGTATGACCGGCAGGCGAAAGTGGGGACGGCGTCTATACGTAGGTAGGTGGGTAGGTAGGTTGGAAAGCGGATCGCGGTGAAGGAAACACGCCTTAAGTTACGGCGGATGCGAGTTCTGTTTAGTACAGCCGACCACAGACTCAAGTGCCCACTGCCCCTGGTCCTGTCTGCTCGTCTGCGGCCACTTGTCGGACGGCACCGTTCAAGGATCTGGTACCCTCTCAATTCTTGGATCGTTTTAGTCTCTGACTAGCTCGACGGATGAGTGCCGCCCGCTTGGACCAGTCCGACAGGTCGCATAAGTGTGGCTTGCTTCTCACCTGATCGGCCGCACACCGTTCAGCGATCGATCTTTCCCTCTTCCATGGGTATGCCGCTCTCCTGAGATGCTGGCTCTTCCCCGTTCCGCTGCAAGAGAAACAACTTGCAGCGTTTGCTTGCTTGATGGAGCCCAACCCCGACGCTGGTCGTGTTGTGCCCGCCCGCCAGCCACCCGTCGCGCGCGCACGCTTTCATCAACGAAGGATGTGTGAGGACGGTCAATTGACAAACTTTTGCCGGCCACTGGTCGGCTGCTTCCGCCACGGCATCACACCTCGGCAGCTCTGCGACGCGCGTGGGATCCTCGTCGCCGCTGCCCCTCCGATATCATGTGAACGCCCTCTTCACATCGTGGCTAAGGTAGTTAGTCGTTCGGCGCTTGCCAGTTGTCCGCCGGCGCAGTGTCAGGCTCAAACCACTGGACGCCGCACGTCTCCCTGATCATCGATGAGCACCTCCTTCTTCATCGCCGCGACAGAGTGCAATAACACCAACGACTCGCAGGGTCACTTTGTGATACGCATCGGTGCCCCTGATGGAAGATTTCATGCAAGTACCGTATATGACTGCTGACTGCTGTTACTATTCTGGCACGCGGTTTTCGTGCGTTCCGTCCCCCATCGTGGCGAAGCAGAATATGCAGCATCTTCTTGACGTGTCCGGGAGTGGCATTCGAAGACCCGAAAGTCCGTTCGCACTCTATGAGCGGTCCCACCAGAGATTATTGATCGATACGYTCTACATTCAGTCCAACTCCGCCCTTGTTGTTAGCAAGGCTGTTTGGATCTGCGTGCGAGCGTGGGATCTGAAGTGCTCATCGCACTACATCCCCAAACCTTGAAGACGCTGTAGAACTACTCCATCAAGCGCTTCGCAGGATGTATCAGCTGGACAGTATGGTAAGAAGCAATGCTTTCGCTGGCAATCATCTGTCTGGTCAGTCACGACTCACCACGCAACGTGACCATCGGCAGTGGCGACATTGGCATGCTATCCTTGCTTAATGCTACGGACGGCACCTTTGCGGCGAATGAGGTGAGAATTTCTTTTCGCYCATCAACTTGAATCTGCTTCAATCTTCACACTACCCGGCTTGCCCAATGCGGCACACACGTGGGCTTCGACCTAGCTCCTCTCATTTCACGACACCACGCCTTTGACGAGATTGTGCGAGAGCATGAGACCCCACGCTCACGGTGGAATGCATGGCAAAAACGAATCGAATCCATCACCTGCTGCTTTTGAGCACTCGATAGGCCACTCGCAGATCCTCCTGTTGGCCGTGTGGGCTCCCCGCGCCAGCACATCAAAATTGTCTCAAATCTTGAATGCTCAACTCACTCCGCCTTTGCAGGATTGTAGATGATCCCACGCGCTGCCGCCACCAAAGGCAGTGTGAGATATACCAACAAATCACATGTCGGGGTCACCGCGCGTGTGACCATGCTTCAGGCACAGCTGCACGACTAATCGTTCGTCRTACACGCAGCCGTCACGGCATGTTTATTGCCAGTCACCATGTTACATGAGACTCAGAGCGCTACTCTTGGTGGCCGCGTGGTAAGCGACCGGACCCAGGCAATGCAGATGATACTGTCTGACAGCGCAGCAAGTCATCTGTTCACCGCCGCGCCCGGTTGGTGGCTCATTCTTGTCTCTCCACACAAACCACCTATCAACCCCGCAGATCGGTTCCTGAGTGGTCTATTCGCGAGGCATTGATAAGACGAGAAGCGGATGTAATGTTGCTAATGGAAATAGCATCCTTTCCGCTCCGACAAACGCACGAGGAAAATGAATACTTGGGAGTACTTTGWCAATAAGCCAAGTTCACTGCATCGAGAAGTACCTCCAGAGTCCAGAACCTCCACACCGGCAGCTATCCGTCGCTGATCTGTCGGGGCCCTTCGTCGTTTCGACCTATTTGTTTCGGGTACGAGCATCTGAGAGTTATCGATGTGTCGTCACCTCCTTCTTTCTACTATTATCGCCAAGCAGCGAAATCAGCGGAGCGACCCAAACCTGACAAGGGAGTCACCATCGCCGTAAGTTAACCACTCTTAGACTACGAGGACTGATCTCGCGGCATTGGAATGTGACTGCATTGTCATGTCACGAGGCACGGTATGGCCTTGTCCTCCGCATCTCCGCATTCTCCCCACGGCGCGCCCGCCTTTGACGGAAAGGCGCCCGCTGTCCTTCCCCGGTCTCTGCCGTGCATGCGATTCATCTATGTGGCGTGCTATTGTCACACAAAGCCAACGACAAGAGGGTGTGAAGGTCCGCGGCAATGGAAAGACTTGACCCCTTGCCGCAAACGAACATCCCGTCCTTTCGCAGTGTTGGTATCTGCTTTTGGCTGCGGCTGCCAGCGCACAACAGAATCCTGAACAACAATCGCGGGAAAAGGTCATCTGCCACAAGGTCTCGCACCTGATCCCGATTCTGTCCTATTCCCGATGCTGATCCCGCCAAGACTAATTCCCTCCTCGGGTCGGCTTTGGAATAAGCTCCTGCGCATTCAGCCACACTTCAAGAATGCGCCGAACCCGCGGCGTCGGGAAGCTGAGCGATTTAGCCTGAAGATCTGAGAGACGATCTCCACGACAAACGTTCTGGGCTTTTGACGGGGTTGGGTGCGAGCTGAATGCAGTCACTAACAAACAACACCCCTGCGTTTGTTCTCGAGGCGATGCGACCTCGCATGTCCGGCTTGTGATGCGCCAAACATCGAGAAGCATATGTTTCGCCATACGACGGACATGTGCCTGAGAGCGAATCCGGATCTGGGGAAGACACGGACCTGAAAGAACAGAACCGTTTGGGTCAATGTGCTCGGGTGCTCACGTTTCGGATGCATCGCACGTTTTGCCATTTCATCATCTTTCCCACATAAAGAACCAGCATGCGTCGGACATGCAGGGCAAGGGTTATAGCATCTCGGCGCATTCGATTGGATTGCAATTTGTGGTGACAAACGTCATCGGGTAGGCCTGCTGAGATTATACGTGCATCATCTAGCCTCGTATTTGGCAGTAGGTGTTGGACTATATGTGATAGAAGGCATCGTCAGGCCGCCGTCCATGGAGGTGTCGAGGCGAGCTTCGATTTGCGATACGGAGCACTGCACTGGCCGTTCTCTGACAATATTCCAGTATCGCCCGACGGCCCATGTCGAATTCATCTCCCTGGTCGGCATTGATGCGCCGGTGCTTCATTTGCGCCACAACACAGAGCGCAATCATCCTCGCGCGTTGAATGGCAGAATTTCTGACTTCAAAGACTGCTTGTCCCGCTGCCCGATCACATGAAAATTGACAACGCCGGATTGATATCCCGACAAACGATCGCCGTTTCAAACGGGGCGCGTGGCGCGGAACGGTTCCCCAGCGGGTGGAAGGTTCCCGCCCGCTGATTGCAACGTCTGGCATTGCTATCCTCCGCACCAACAAGGTTGGTGATCTCCTTTAAACCGGAAGTTTTCTTTCGTTCCGTGGTCTCTTCGCTGTCCGAGCGTGGAGATTGCGGACAGACGAATCGGAGAGCCTGGCGACCAGTTCATTCTCGACAGTTGACGGATCTGTGGTATACGGTTGAACTCCATCTTCCCCACGGTGGGGAGGATGCGGGAGCCCACACACTGCGCAATACACGCTTGCAGGACTGGAAACCGGCGCTGGAAACAATTTCCGTTTGGCTATTGGACTTCTGGTGAGATGAGATTGGGGTTTGCGCGTTCCGCGATCGATCGATCTCGGGCTGTTTTGTTTCAATGTCTGGTGGGTTGCTGGCTTGGATGATGTTTACCAGCCACTGATGTAAGAAGCGTCCATCGGCCTGGTTACGATTCACAGATGAAACGGTTCGTATGTTGATGCAACTTTCCCTATTTTGCTCAACCTCCATTCATCAGCCACAGCAACGAGACTTTGAGAAGGCTGGGCRTTGGAAACATAGTGAATAAGGAGACTTGCAAGAGCTGGGAACTTGTCGTCATCTGGAGTGCGACCAATGTCCAAATCTGGGGTATGCGGAGAACAGATCTGAGTTCCATGGCGCGACCACAACAAAACACTTGAGACCTGGGGGTTAGTTAACCGTACTTCACTTCTTCGACAACTTCACCTTCCCCAGGTATGGCTAGTGAACCTGCGGGGTCTCCGACTATGATATCAATGGTTTCAAGATGGTAAGCAGCGCGGGCAGAAAGAGGCTGGAAGTGAGAAATTCTGGCCAATGACATGTATTGAGTTCATGATTTTAATTATGCATATCATCGCGCCCAGAGCTACCATGACCATCTCACCATGTCGGCAGACATCACTCGTAGCTGATCCGGGCTCTAGATACCATCTAGACATCAGTCAGTTGGACCTTGGAACACAGTTGCTGGCTCTCGGAACGCTTCGAAAGTCGATCTTGGACCTGATCGCATCAACGATGTTGAGATCCGCCATCCTTCAAGTGTACCGTCCACGGCTTCATCGTCTGCGCTCTTCTCGCCAAAATCCCGAACTCCGTCGTCGTCCTCAGGGATGGAGGCAATCACAATCAGTCCCGTATTCGAGGTAATCAATGAGATCGCCGAAAGTAGCACCTGCTTCGAGGACCCACTGGTTGGATCTGTCGCACGTGCTGCACTCCACATCTAGCTTCAGCGCAATTGCCGGCTGACGCAGCAGCATTTGCGATAGCTCCGGGACACGCAGCTCCTCATCGCCGCTCTCACTATCAATGTAGTACCAGAGCGAGAGGTCGATGTTATGGCCAGGTTGGAGCGACTCGGTGGAGTTGTTCCATCCAGGCCGATCGGAAACGTCGAAGAACATGACCTTGGAATAGCCTCGGAGGTAGGTAGGGCGACGTGTGGGGAAACCAAGCTCATTCCATACAGGCGCCAGTGTTATCGAAGGCTTAAGGAAGAGTGCTTGTTGGCAAGCTAGGGAGTCGGTGATGGTTGCCTTAAAAGTCTTGGAGACACGCTTACTAAGGAGCAACGTCTTGGTATCGAGGCCGAGCAGGATAGCTTCAAGGAGTTCGGTCGTGCCGAGTACCTTGTCGCGCGCTGCGTGCTTAAACTTCCCGGTTGGTCGAGCTATGCCATTTATCATGGCGTCTTTCTTGTAAGTAGTGGTGGTTATAGCGGTGTCCATCGAAGGCTCGGCCTCAAGTGCCTCGAGTGCGAGTTTGCTCTTCGTAGGTGGCTCTATCACAAGTGCTAGGCTACGATGTTAGCAAGTTGGGGACAAGCTTGGAGTTGACTCTGTCTTTACCTCGACAACTTTGCGCGATGTTTGCAGGAAAAGAAGAAGCGCAGGCACTAGAACTGCTGATGTTTATAAATGGTCTTAAGGCGTTCTTGTCACGGGGAGTGACTAGGCAGCACCGCTTGCTGCTGAAGATTTCAGGCCGGATTGGGAATCATTATAGAGTGAACGGACAGAATGAATAGTGGAGTGCACCTGGTGGTCGAACTGTGCCTTGCCTTTCCGGGCGGCAATCCAAATCCACAAGTGTAGCCACGAAGGTAGAGACCCCATGCAGAGGCCAGCACTGCATAGTCGAGCGGTCATGTGGCCTTCCTCCATTCCAAACCAGAGACTTGAGAGCGTCACCTCACCTTGGTCATACTGGCAGAAGAAGAGCATGAAGTATCGAATTCGGGAAAAAGGGGTCAAAACCACAACACCAGCGAAACACGACAGTATGCTTCAAAAGTGATCCTGATTACTCTTCACACCTATAAGAATGATTCCAGAAGGCACAAAGGCTACATCATCATCGTGGCAAAAGTTTGCTCTACCCCAACCCTAACCCTGGACCTTTCATGTGTGTCCTCCTGATCGTCTCGCTCTCAATGCAGGACATTTCGAGACGCTTCCAGGCATCAGCCATGACGTTCAGCACTGTGGAGACTAGGTTCCGAGCGTCTACTCAAGGTAGTCATGATTCCTTCTGAGTGAAATACAGCAACATTGCACATCCTGACCGCGACTACGGCCATCATGGCCAACTGCCACCTTCCGAGGTCTCTTACAACCCTTTTTCCGTATGCGCAATAGGAATAGAGGCACTGTCTCTCAGTCTTTCGTGCGAGGCGTCCGCATTCTTCTCAAAACACGGCCCCTTGTCCTGACTTGTACAAGTCCCATGAGGCTCTCGTTCAAAAGTCGCAGCCTTGTCGCCAGTCATAATGTAGAAAACGTTCGCTGCATTCGCCAGTTCTTGTGGATTTCAGCTTTGCGTTTGCACGAATTGTCGAAAGTGGCTATCTTCGTCTTGCTATTGAAAGCGCGGTTCAGACCTGTCCTTCTTGCATCCTTGCAGAGGTCACCAGGTCTCGCATCAACACCATCGGCCGAGACATCCAGCGTGGTGTAACAAGTGACGTTGGCGTATCTTACGAAATCGAAGGACTCATATCTCACGCGGTAGAGGCCGGGTTGTTGGATCCAAAGTTTGATCTCCTCCTCGACGCCTCATCTCTCCCTGACTGTCGCGTGATGCCAGATGGTTGCCGTTCTTTGCCAGCATTCTCGGGTAACTCTTGAAACTCCTTGCATTTGGTCCACACGTTGCATTCAATATTGTCAATGTCGTTGTCCAGCAGCACATCACATATTCTGTTGGTGCAGTGCAAATAACACCAATGCTGCTCCATGCTCAATTCATCTCGTTCCTTCACCACATTCACCACCTTCGCCTTGCTGACCACCCTGGCCTTTCACGTCCGGTGGCATGCCTTCACCCAGCTTGTTCGACTGTTCCGTATTTTGCCCTGCCTGGAAATGGCGAGTAGTAAGAAAAAATGACCAAGTGTGGCAAACGCAAGTAAGCAACAGCAGGTTCCCGCAAGAAGTAAGTGTCGACGCTCACTCGAACATCTGCCGGACATTCAAATTCACTCGCTTACCTTTCATCCAGCCTCTCCAGTGCTCGAAGCGACCTTCCTCATCCTTTTCCGACCGGCATGGCCAGTCTTCCATCCAGTTTGGACAAGTACCTTCCAGCACTTTCGGGACGCCATGCCAGGCGTATCTGCTCTCGCCACTCATGAGCACCGCATCGCCGGATCGCAGTCGAATCGTGGCCACTCTCGGTGCTTCGTCTTGAGATTCGCCTTCGAGACCAGCTATGAATAGCGCATCGCAACCTAGAGATATACTGACCAGCGGTCGATTGCACTCCTCGCTGACATCTCGATGTAGACTCAAGGTGTCGCCAGGTGAGTAGAGGTTCACGATTGCGGCCTCTGCTTTCATGGGGAAGACATCTTCTATCAGCTGCTTGATATCCGACGGAAATGCTGGAGGCGGGCCAGATGGGTATACTTTCTTGGTCCAGTCGTATTGGCCTCCGAGGGTGGCCCAGCGGAGTTTCTTGTTGAGAAATTGCTCATTTGTGATCGACTTGTGGACGTCTGGGTTGAGCGGTTGAAAAGTGCATCCTGATGTAGAGCGGTCGAAGAAAGAGCTTGGTATTTCTCTCGTGGAAGGAGGGTACGGAACATGGTAATGCATATGCACGTTGGTCTGATGTTTGGGATTGCATAGATCCCTGTGTAGAAGTCTTTCAAGCAATTCAAACTGGACTTCGACCGGGAGTAATGACGGGTAGATATACAGACCTACCTACTTACTTAGACATTCATTTGGGAAAACGTTTTACTAGCTGCGTCGGCATCTTACCAGGAACATCGGGGACTTCGTACATCGCCATGGGCGAGTCTTCAATGTTCGAGTCACTGTTCATGAAGCGCATAAAAGCTTGACGCATCTCTGGAGGGAGATCAAGGCATCGTTTGAGCCAGAGATTGGTCTCGGCGTTACCGTCCTGGAATTGCACCAGATCTGGATCCTCATCAAGCAAGTTTGCACAGGCTTTGTGAAAGTGTTTGTAGACAGCGCGTATCTCATTCGGGGGCTTTGCGCGTGCATCCAGTATGTTGTCCATGGTCTCAAGGCCGATGTTAGAGAAGAGGAGGATTGAGGTGATGAAGGTGAGGTGCAATCAAAGCTGTAGAAATTTGCCAAGACATTTCTAGTGGCGGAAGTCGCGTCATCCTCGAACTTTGGACGCGTCGGCAGCGCTTCCTGGAGCCTTGACCGAGACATGCACCTCACCTTCTTGCAATATGAGAAGATGCCCGATCCTACAGTCTACAAAAGGACGTCCGCAGCGCCGAAGCAAGTCAAATTTCCAGCCCGACGACACAACACCCGCTCTGGGGCATCTCGAGCCGTCCCCCAGAAGCTCAAGAGACAATCCACCTTGACGCAATTGGACTTTGTCAGTACTCCGCACAGTGCAGATCAAGTCATTTCCGTCTCGAGCGACGAAGATGAGGAATACGCAGCGCCGAAGCCAAAGAAGCGGAGGAAAATGGGGAAAAAGTCTCGCGATCAATCCACTCTGACGCAGAATTGGCGGCGAGTAGTTAGAGACTCGGAAGAGGAAAGTGGTGGCGAATTGGGAGAGTGGGAGGAAGAAGCCAGCACCATGGAAAGTCCGCATGCGAGCAAAGCGCAAGACACACAAGGAGCTGCCTCGTACTTCTATGGCCGAGTGCTAGAAGTGTCCTCGGAGATGCAAGAGCCGGTGGAGGATGGGGATTCCGTGGCCAGTCCRGCTTTCATGCAGCACAGAATGCTCGTCGCGTCGTCCAATCCTGGCGACGGGAGCACGAGACCATCGACTGCAGAGTCCAGAGCCAATCCAAGAACGCCAAAGACGGCTCGCAGGACCGAAGTACCCTCGTCGCAAACTCCATCCAGCGCTATTCTGTCTGTTCGGCATTCTCGAACGAATCGAGAGTTTGGTGTCTCACCTCTGAAGGAACGTAGCTGTACTCCAACGCCTCTTAAGAAGTCGCCACGCAGTCAGACCAGTTCTCCCAGCAAACGAATACTCAAACACATGGAATCGGACATACATAAGATGTATGACCCTGCGTTTGATCATGAGCCGGCCGAGCCTTGGAAAGCTGAGACCATCTCCTCGCCGCGACAGAAGCATCCTCCTACTCCAGTTGAACGGCGACTAATGCGAACCACGACCGTGCAGGACTCGCAGGAAGACCTGGCGGTAGATGCGCCAACAGATCCCAAAGTTGAAAGGAGAAGTCTAAAGCGGACATCTACTGTTCTTGATTCAGAGGACGAACCAGATCTGGACGAGATGGACGTTGATAACGACAACGATAACGATGATGGTGAAGATGGGGATGAAGATAACACTGTGCTGCCCGTGGAGCCCGAAATAGCTACCAAGCTCGATCCCCATAAACCGAAGCATCCCGGGATGGACATGGACCGAGTAGAAACACAAATCCCTCAAGCCAGCCAGACACATGTAGAGGACCACCAGACTGATGAAGAGATGTACTTCGATGCAGAGGAAGGAGAGCACAGTCACGTATCCAACTATCCTGCGTCGCCACATCAGCAGACCTTTGACCCTGTCAACGCAGCGTTGGACCGAGATGCAGCTAGATTCGGGCATGGACCGACGCAGCTGGCAACTCAGCATCACTCTTATGCTGGATTCGGGGACCTCGAAGATCAAATAGACTTTCAAAGCTATGAGCATAGAGAAGAGGGCGACGACGCAGAGATGCATCCCGACAATCTAGCGGACGAATATGAAGAGCGCGTGGAAGACAGCCAGCCTGAGTTTGTGGCTGACAGCCCTGTGGCTGGAGTCGACCCCGAGACGCAGTTTGTTGCTGACAGCCCACCGGCTGAGTTGCAATACGATCCATCGCCAGAGCTCGGTATTYGGACACAAGCACCTGTGAATGCTAGAAATGGAGGGTCCGCGCGCGCTCCCGTTGAAGGAGACTACATGCAATCTATGGTGGCAGTTTCCGGTGCAGAGGACATTGAGCTACCAATGCCAACCTCGCCGAGGCTACCCAGACCTTCGCAGGTCAGCACAGTTGTATCGACCCAGCGGACAGCGAGTCGGCCGAGTTCCCGACATGGCAATACGCCAACGTCACCCCAGAAGTCTGCGGCGTGGGAAAACACGTTCTCCAGCTCTCCTTTTCCCATGCCTCCGGAGAGCTGGCGTGGAGCGCAGTCGTACAAAGATTTGGAAACACAGTCGAGTGGCATTCTGGATTTCAGTTTACCACCACCGCCACCATTGCTATCGTCTTCAAAGCAGACGCCTGCAAGCTCGTCGCGGTGAAGCGATGGCCACGGCAGCGCACATCGCACCTGTCGAATGAGATGTGACTGATTTACAGTATAGCGATGGTTACAACAGTCCATGAAAGCGTGCATCGCTAGCTAGTTGAGAACATCATCAGACACACGAGGCAACTACATTGCTTCGCATGACCCGAAGAATCACAGAATAGTTAAGTTAGTAGCCACTCAAAACGCTTTCGGTGCTGCGCTCAGAGGTACGTTCTCACCATTCCAATGTGGTCCGTGCATGTCCCGTTTCGGTGTTTTTTTCTCTTGCTATTGAACAAAGATCCATTGTTGTCGACCCAAATTCTGTCGGCAGACAGATCGCAAGATGGAGGTCTTTCAGTACTCTCCTTCCTTCTTTAACGACAATAAATCAATACGATGGAGCGACTCAGACGAGAATGGAGAAAYCTCATGCTTAAACTCTATGGACCACCTCCTGCCCCCATTGCAGACATCATCCCATTTGGTGATCCGCCTTCGACTACTCCCCAGGCTCCTCCCAAAGATCTCACCGTCGGCAAAGGTCGCAAATCACGCCGACGCCGAAAGTCTTCTCGCAGTATCATCAAGAAAAAAGTCAAACCACTCAAATTATGTCGCGAGATCAAAGACTACGCCATCCGGCTCGAAAAGCTCGTCGCCGGCTACGGCGCTCTGGAGCGTATAGAGCAAGAGAAGCTGGATGCCGGCTACCTGATCGCACAGCACCTAGCGAGTGCAAATAGTGACAGCGAAGATGCACCTCTGGATGATCTTCTCGACCAGCAAGCTTCTCTAGAACTCGCAATGACGGCGAAGTTGAATAAGCTTGTCTCCCACGCAAATTGCTTGATGGATTCCGTGGAAGCGCAAGCGGGTCGCGCTCCGTTACCGCCACCTTTGATCCTGCAATTACAGCGGTACGACGATGCACGAGAGGCGTATGTGGGATGGAGAGTAACCGAGGCGGAGGAGGAGGAGGAAGAGCAGGACTTGAAGAAAATTGAAGACACTTTTTCCCAAGTGAATAGCGCGAAGAAGCTCACGCCGAGGAAAGGGAGAGGATGGAAGCCTTCTCAAAGTAAGTTGTAAACATCCGAGGTCTTCAGGTTTGAACTGTGCTAATGATTTCGTCTAGCTTTGTTGAGAAGCATGGAAGACCGTGAGGCGGGGATTAGGAAGCGGAGACGGGTGATGGAAATTTGTAACATGACTATGACGAGTGAGCTGAGGAGGTTATGTGAGGAGGAAGCACCGGAGACGTTGCAACATCCTGTTTTTAGACCTGTTGATTCGAGGCTTGCGAATTTGAGGCGATAGGGTTCTAGGAAGGACTGATATAGGCAGAATTGTATAGATGGCTTTGGATCAAGGCACGCAGAGATCGTCAATTTTCGCGCAGCTAGCTACAGAGGAATACAACAAGTCAAAGTCACCATTTTGCTTTCCAGCCTATCTCGCGGTTGTCTAGTAAGGGAATCGACCACGGTAGCCGCACTTTGTGTCGCAAGCAGTGAGATCACGATCTCCGTCACTTTCGTCRCTCAGACCACCCACATATCCTCGGCTTTGGTACGGGCTGTACACAATGGCGTCGTCGTTATCGTTAGAGGCCGATTGGTACATTCTCGCTCTAAGCATTACTTCCGCAAGGCAATCGGCGAGAAAGATGGATCGCCGTTGCTTATTCGTTGCTGACTGGGCCGCGCCCGACGACGAGGGCTTCTCGGTGGCCTCATACCGGACGTGAGACTTCGAAAAGCGTCCGGATACCCCTTTCCGAAGGGGATGGATTCCATCCTGACCAAGTCGTTGGGCCCAGCGCCATGTGTCTCCCTTTGCCATTGTAGGTTGGACTTTGGGACTGCACGATCCGGTCGTTGGTCTCACTTGCAACTTTGATCCACCAAGCATCGCAAAGCTTCTCGCAGTACATGTCTCGTAGCTTCGGCATCAAAGCGACGTCTTGAGCGCAGTAGTCGAGTATTTCCTGCGACAAGGGACGCTGGTCAAACACTGCGTAACTACCGCCACGAGCAGGATCGAAGAGCTTTCGACCATTGTCTTTGACTTTCTGCCAGTCACTTTTCTCGGTGTAGGTGATGGTCGGGATAGCGTCGATGCACTTGGCTAAACCGTTGACGCAACGTTTGGATAAGTTGCGTGTGGCCAGCTCCATTAATTGCAGATCTTCGATCCCGGCAACGCGGATTCCAAACAAATTGTAGAGGGCGTCTGAGTCGTTGCGGATGTCGAAGAAGACTTTGATGATCTCCTGTGACTCGAGGACAGTCTTGAGAGTACGGCTGTTGGATCCACTTGTATTGAATGCTTGGTCCTTGAGGGTCGTTACATCGATGAGATACAACTTCTGCTGAGAATGAACCAGTATCGTCATTAAGGATAGCGTGCCATGGCGGGAGAGGTTGTTTCCTTCAAGGTCGACGTAGAGACTAGGAGGTTGACCCTGACAGTTGCCCAAGCCATCAAGGAAGGCGACAAGTGCGGCAGTAGTATCAATGAGTTCGGGACGCATGATTGAAACGATTAGCCAGCTAGAGTGCTTGACGTTGTTCTTCGATCTCAGAATGTCTCAATATATGTCTTGATCGTCGCTTTCGTCTAACGTATCAACGGGGACATCGTTCGGTTGGCAAGTTGATCCCTCGATTGAGCACTGTCGGATAAGCAGACTTCTTTCTACTGGTTCTTCAATAGCGCATTGAATCATACGACACCTGCTTCTTCTCTTTCAACGAATTGGATGTCTTCGGAGGAGCGTTCAAGCAAGTAGCTCGCTGCCTGAGCTGTAAAGTTGAGGCATACCATTCGCGCCAGCCAATGGGAGAGCTTCACAGCTTGAAGCTCGCGATGACGCTCTGCAGTAAGGGACTCCGTCTACTTCGCATTCACCTACATATGGTCGCCCAGTTTCCGCCGTCTGTTTCTCTTTCTCTTTCTCTTTTTTCTGTAGTCGCCCCTTGGAGGGCGAGTTCGTCCACTCATTGAGCGCACTGTTTTGTGTTTTGTCTGTGCCGGCTCAATTTCTTTCTGAACTGCGGCTCTCACGGAAAGCAGGTCCTCCTGGTTCCAGTCCTCATCTGAGAGGCTCCTATTTCAAGTCACACCACTTTGGTAAATACCGGACGTGAAGACCTTCTACATCACTATCAGCAGCAGGATAATCCGACCGTTGACCCTTCGTGGCTGTCCGGGAATCGTGGGCCTTTGCCATCCTGGAACCATCCAGAGCCAAGTACTACTCCTGCTGGACAGGGGAGCACAGTTCTCAGAGATAGTCAGCCACCCAATGCACAGAGTTCTGCGTTTTACAGGCCTCCAGGCCATACTCCACTCGTTACATCACAATCAGAAGAAGTCGGTCCAGCGCCTAACCCTACTCCTCGATACAACCCGCGACTTGATGCTAGGGACTGGCCTCGACAGTGCCAGCTCTGCACCAAAGTATTCGCAAAACCGTACCTCCTCAAGTAAGTTAGCCCAGGCTGTATTGCCAAATACTATGCTAATCGACTCGTAGCAAGCATCTCAAGCAACATACCCGTCCTTACAAATGTCAGCACGCGGACTGCAAGCAGAACTTCCAGTTCCAGGCGGATCTCGATCGTCACCGGCAGGCCGTCCACGAAAAGCAGGCGGACGGCGCATGCTATTGTCCGTTTGCTGGCTGCAAGTACTCCAAAGAAGGCGGGAAAAGTATGAGGGAAGACAATCTGAGGCGGCATGTGCGAACGCAGCATCGGTCATAGGCCTGAGTATCGTAGAAGTTTCAATTCCATGGCGTTTTCGACACATCAGGTCTTCTTTCATATTCCGTGCTGTCTTCCAGTCACCTCGAACATCTCTCAGGAGCTCATATTCTCTTGTAATGACCAATAATCGATGGCAAGTGGTGAGATGAGATCTTGTCGCGTATCGCGCAGCTTCACTGACGCGGTGGAGTTGACGTGATCAGGGAGCATACTCATGCATTCCTTGTTGCCACGTGGACCGGAAGCGCCTGAGCTGCGGCAATACAGATCACGCCGGTCGATCCTCTGCGTCGAAAGATGGGCAAAAAATGCTTGTTGATGTCAATCTTGCCCAAGGAGTAAAAGCCGGGACGCGGGATGAAGACCCACGTTCCCAATCGGGTTAGACTAGAATAGAATCGTTGCCWACTTGCATCATCGAACGCGACATCACTTCACTCGCCTTCGTCCTTCAAAAATGGACAGTCCGTGATCCCTTCACCAGCCTCAGCCTACCGGCTGACCATCATGGCGGCGAAAATGTTCCGCCTGGTGGCTCGGGGTCGTCCCGGTCACTTGCCCAGACGATGTAACATTCCTCTGCAGCAATCACGCACTTTCTTTGGACTGGGAGAAATCGCCGGAGTCTTGGCCAATCCGGCAGAGACAGTTCGACAGATCAAAGAGAGCAAAGAAATGCTTGAAAAGGCAAAGGAAGAGAACAAGTTGGAGCAAGAATCGAAGAGAATCCCGCGGAAGCACACCTTTAGCAAGCTGCCTGGATTTCATGGACGGGAGACTGAACAAGCCATGCTGAGGAAGGTCCTGGCTGGCAATCCACAACTCAATGTGATGTTTGGCGCTACGAGTGTAGGCAAAACTGCTCTTCTCCGGGAAGTGCTTGCCACTGATGATTACTTCGTCATCAAATTCGACTTGAGGATCTCCGGGTTCGCAGACCTACGGAGTTTATATTATGCACTATGCGAACAGTTCCAGACTGTTTTCGACGAGATGAACGACGATGAGATGGAAAAACTATCGATTGCTTTCAAACATCTAATGCTCAACATGGATGAGAAGCCTCTGGAGTACGCCGTTTCTGTTGCTGATATTGCCAATTTGATGGAGACTTTGCAGTCGTGCCTGTTGAGATATCTCAACTATGACCCGCAAGCCAGGGCGGACGAAGCCAAGAAGGCTGCCAATCAGGACGACAACCATGAAGGCGAGGCTCAACAGGACGGCGACCCACCGGCACGCAAGATTCCGCCACCAGAGAACAGTTCCAAGAAGTCCGGACAAACAGAACAAAGTAGAAAAGATACCACTGATGGAAAAGAACCAAGAATAATGAAGAAGCGCCCAGTTGTTGTAGTGTTTGACGAGGCACATAAGCTCCCGGCCTTGATCAACGACCAACTCAGCCTGAAGGTGCTCTTAGACACGTTCTTAGTGCTCACAAAGCAAGATAGGCTGTGCCATGTCATCTTGTCCACCAGTGATCCGTTCTTCCAGCACTTTCTACGCTCCATGAACGTCGGACATCACTCACATATCTTGACAGTCGGCGACTGTACCGAGGAAGAGACTTTCTCATACATTCGTGAGCAAGTTCTGCCCACTGTCCCCGATGAGATGAGAGGCCAGCTCAACGTGAAAGATGTGTACGAAGCGTTTGGAGGCAAACTCAGTCATATCAGCGACTATGTAAGCRTCTGGGTCAATACCGCCGGGGGGACCACACCCTGCCAAAGTGCCATATTCACCCAAGCTTACACACTCCTCCAATTCCACCTGACTCACGAGAGTTTTGATACTTACTCACCGCTTTCGACGGCCACGTCGTGGAGCGCTGACGATAAAACGCAATTCTCACGGAAAGATCTATTGCGGGTTATGCGGTATCTCGTGAAGCCACCTTATTCCCTGCCATACTTTCAGCTTTGCAAGGAGATTGGGACCGCACAAGTTGACGCGATGGTCAAGACGAGAGTTTTGGAGCTTCGATGGACGAAGACGATTTCCCCTGAACAGGGTTGGATTGAGAGGGTGTGGAGTAAGGATGGAGTCGAGCGTCCACTGCTGCTTCCGATGACGAGGATCATGAGGAGAGCAATGGAAGTTTGTCTGAAAGAAGAGGATGAGAGGAGGACTGTCGAAGATGGTGCTAAACAGGATGACGAGAGGCAAGCTCGAGGCAAAGATTGAGTATATTCATCGGTTGAACGAGATGTTTAGATACCATGGATCCCGCGGCAATGCCGATCATTTCCAAGCTGTTGAATGAATAGGATCTGAGCAACGACCGAAGAGCCCGCCGAATATTTCTGGTACATCTGGTGACCTCCGCACATGCAGCATCCGTCGGGAACGCTCTGTTCGATAGACATCTCATCGATAGGAGGCCGYTCGGGTTTCCGTATGATCAGACCTCTGTAGTAATGACCTCGTTAACCGACTTTCATGTCCATGGATCGGGTCTGACCGGGCTAGGTAGTTGGCCCATAACGCTCATGAAATCTTCTCTCTGCCTTGCGACCTCCCCCTCCAACGCTTCCCTATATTCATATTCTCTATCGATATAGACCCCTCTTCCTCCYGAGCATATCGTCGCTGCGGAACTATTGACACTACCCTTGGGCCTACGTGACCTTGGCTGACCGAAACTCCTTTCTTGTGCATGCTTTGTCACTCGGCCTCTGGCAACGGTTCTTGCCCATTTCCTAATGCTTCTCATGCCACGATCATCTGCACCCGGAGTTTCATCACTTGCACTCGTACCTCCACTTGCAATCGGACTCCCACTTGCTGCGAATTCTGTTGAGTCGAAGGGTAGATTGTCCATTCCATTTTTCTCGGCTTCTGCTCGCCACCACTCGTAGTTGAGGCGGCTCGTTCGAAGACGTTCTTCATTCTCCTGCTGCTTTGCCTCCAGCGAAAGTTCTTCCTCCTGGGCATAAAACTCTTCCCATTGTTGTTTCGTGGCCTTTGGACGGGTGAACATGAAATTCACATACATAAGCTGATATTCGGGAATAGTACGTGACGCCGCAACTTCCCAGGACGACAAGGAGTCGCGAGCTCTTTCGATCTCTGCCACGAACACTTCTCTTTCTGCTTCTTCTTGGGGAATTTGGACCGTGATGGGTCGCCCCTGATCGTGCACGGGACGGGTAGTGATGCTGGCATTGGAGCTCTCGCTATCGGAACCACTCGACGACCAACCCCGAGAAGGCAAGACCCCAGTTTCGAATAGAAGAGGTGCCACACGGTCGATCAGTAAGGCTTCTGTCCGTGACGACTCCGCTGCTCGTTGCCGTTCAATCTCTGTCTTCCTAACCTCGAACTCGGTCCTGCATCTTTTCTCATTCTCTAATGCCTCGGCTATAGATGGAGTCCTGGTACACGATCCTTTCCCCCGTGCTGCTCTACTAGCAGCTATGTAAGCATCGCGAGATGCGCGAAAATCTGCTCCCGGCGCTTCGAGATCTTTGAGTCGTGTCGAGCACATTGCATTCCGTCGGAGGAAGGACCAGAGCGTTCCATTGTTGTCGAATCCGACAATCTTGCCGTTCTCACAGTCATCAATCAAGCCATCTAAATCTCTATAGACCTGCGATAGCACACGATCTCGGTGCCGCAGCACTATCGGGACCTTGATCAATGCTGTTGTTAAACGTTCCTGACTCTCGTCCAGCAGTTGCCGAGCATCCTCTCGCTCCTGTGAATACTTGTGCTCACAAGGACCGATGAAGCCGAWGCTAGCAGCAAAGTCAAGCTAAAGGATTAGCAATTGTGTGGCAGTTGGTATGGAACCACTTACAAAGACAGTTAAAACGTCTATATGGCTTTGTGCCTCAGCAACGATGCGTCGCAGATCGATCACTGAGCTCTCAAGCTCTTGGTGTACAATATGTCGCTCTACAGCTTGGATGAGCGCTTCAAAAGTATCGCCGGGTAGTCCTAGTCTTCCTCTTGGCGTACTATGATCTTCGTCTGGTTCTGATTGTGTTGAATCGGATGAAATCTCGCTGACATCGATGCCGAACAATTGTTTCAGCCAGGTGGGAACCACAAACATGCTGTCCTCCACGGTCTTACAGAGTTGTCTGCGTTAGAACCCGATATTGGATAGTTAAAAGCGACTGAGAATCCAATGCCGCCGCAAACGGCAATCTAGACGGCCATCCTTTGTTCAAGCCGCCCTTTGTTCCCAAAAGCCCCTTTAATCGCTCTTCCTGGGCTCGTGGCTTCCGGAATGTAGCTCGGAAATGACGTGTAGACGTCCTCAGTCCAAGATAAGAGAGCCGTCAAGATCACCATGGATCTTTGAGCCTAAAAGAGTCACTGGTCAGCTTCCCATCTTCTGTTTGCCCGATTTCCTGCTGTTCGTTTCGTCCTTGAACCTGCTCTCCCGCTTCTCCGGCACAGCTGCAAGTCGCGAAGTAAAGTCAGTCTACGTAGAGTTGTAGAATGTTAAAAGGTTTCGCTTGCACGCGCAGCATTGAGCCGTTTACATGGACAGAGAGCTCAGCGATTGCTGTGCCTCATCCAAGGCCGGTTACGTGGTGTCATTTCGTACCCCAACCACCAAATGAGTGTAGCAGATTGACTTTAGAAGACCACTCGCTACGAGCAATGAAAACTCGCGAATTGAATTCACAAGATTCGTCAAAATGTGAGGATTTCCCAGGGCATGATCTTTGGATGAGAACTTAGCCGCAAGCTAGATGTCGACACTGCGTGAATCTCATGCGCRTGACCTCGTTCTGAAACTCCACTTAAGCTCTACCAGCGGCCAGAAGGCACGGAATTGTCTCAAAACTCCCTTCTTCGCCCATCTTGGGATCCCTCCAAAAACCTGGCAAACACTTCCCCGTGGACTGCGCAACCTAGCCTCACACTGCCCTTACCGACGCTTACGCTTCTTTCCTGCTTGCACTCCATTGTCCGGCCTGCTGTTGCGCGCTTGGCGCGCAGGGTACATTCCTGGGGTTTGGGAGCTAGTCAGGCTCTGCAACGATTCCTGTGTGGTTCTGAGACCCAGATGATTCATGTCGCTCGCAAAACCAGTGTCCGTAGATCTAGATGCCCTGTGCGGGCCGCGGGTGTGAGGTCTACCTCCACTCGGGCCATGATGCGCTTTTCCGTAAGGCCTGTCGTTGGTTGGTCTCACTTCCGCTGGACGCGAAGCACGATGAGAAGCAACTGCGTCAGGGACTGGAGGAGCAGACAGTGTCGCACGGTATTGAGGCAGAGAAGGCTCATGTGCGTTTTCCGCAATGATGGTCTGTTCATCCGATCGGGTGGGGATCAACGATCTTCCTTCGAGAGCCTGAATAGAATGATGTGGCTCGGCTGACAAGACTTTCGCTGACTTTATAGATGACTTCGTGGCATCGAGTACGGAGCCACGGTAGTGAGTCATGAATCTGCGTTCGATGCTCCTCATATCCTCTTCCGACATGTCACACTCGGCCTTCGCAAGCATAGCCGCGGTTCTTGAACGTCTCTCCTCGATACGTACGGTGTGTGCCACGTTCTGCATGATGTCCAGCGTTGCGCTGCTCCGTGGAAGCAGCTCTCCTGCCACTGGGATCATTGGATTGTGATAAGGGATGTTCTTGGGTATGATGCACAGGTAGGAGCGTTTTTGAGGACATCCGCCGACACCCTTAGCGAACAGCACATCATGGCGGTTTGGTTCGAGTTTTGATCCATGCTTGTTCAAATCTAGAACTTCGACCCAGTTCTTCTGCTCGTCTTCAGCCACGACCTCCGAGGGGCCAAGGCTGTTGAAAGTATGCATAGGTTGCACATCGTAAGAATCTGCATAACGAGCGCTGACCCTTCCATACAGGAGTTTATTGGTCCAGTTTCCGTTCGGGGTACTGTTCGAAGAATTGAGAAAAGGGTTTTCCGCCGCAGGACCTTTGCTTGGGTAGCAGTCCTCAAAGAGAACGAACTCGCTGTTCGCGACCACATCCCTATTCTCTTCGCTAGCAGCGCAAAGACCAATCACGTGGTTCCTCTGAACTTCATCCATATTGTGCTTGACTACTTTGCTCAAAGAATGTAATTTGTCCTGGATGGGACGAGCGAGACGCTTCAAGCGTGACGTTACCTCTGCTTTGCCATGCGGAGAAGTGAACAGGCTATCTGGCGATCCATTGGCTCCGAAGGCTGTTGCAAGGCGCCAACCAATCGCTTCCATATGCTGTGCAGTAGCTTCCATCGAGACTGGCGCTTTGCTGATGCCGTTTTTGTGTCGTTCAATGTACTGTGAGGGAGGGGCTTCTCCCTGTGTGGTTTCAAGTGCTCTGTGCTGAGCTACTGAGATGCCTCTGAGGGCCGTTTGATAGGCATGCTGTGCTATACGTGGATCCAATTCGGGATGGTAGTGAGCCTGGGGACGCTCTCTCTTTCGCTCTCCCAATTCTGGTGGAGACTGGTAAATCGGCCGGCTCCAGTGCGGGTGCTGCGCGTGCAAATGAGAACAACCGAAATCGACCACCTGTTGGCTCCTATACGGAGGCGCCGAGCCGAGATATGTTCGTACTTTTTGTGGAACCTGCTGTCCAGACGTTTCTGGATGGTGAGCATCACTCACGGCAATGCTACTAGCAGTGCTGGGTTGGGCGAGAGGCTCGTTCATTGGCAACGCAGCCGATTGTCGGCCGTCTTGAGACTCCATGACTCCGTAAACGGGCGCGCAGGTTTGCCGCTGGTGGTCGTGTCCGACGCACAATCCCGAGCGCGCGCAACAAGTGCGAGGCAGAGAGCTCGGTGTCTGCTGCTCGTAGGAGTCTGGAGAGGCCGGAAAATGCTCTGCCAACATGATATGGTTAGGAAACATAACATCTCTCGAGCTTCAATTTTGCGCGCACCATCTATCGATAGACGCCACCAATGCTACGCTAGTGGATAAGCGATGTTCCCTCAGCTCGTAGCGCAAGCCGTTGTGGTCGAGTGCGGCAATCCGCGCGGTGCTGAAGTTTGTTGTTCCGTCCGAATGTTGAACATCTTGGGATTCGGGTAGCAGGAAGTCGTAGTACAAGCTGGTTGTACAGTAAAGTCTAATCCCCGGAAACGCCAAGACAAATCGAAGTGAATGAACTCCCCTTAGCGGCCCCACACGCAACCTCTGAACATAGCCACGTCACAATGGGCAAACTTCGAGCATGGGTCTGAGATCTGACCGCTGCTCTCGCTCCCACTTGTACGAAGCGCTGTGCAGTGTGCAAAAGGTTTGCGATTGATGCGAGGCACACGCTTTGGGCGTAGCTACCCATGAGGTAGTTTGAAACTCGCATTCGCACCGGTTATGTCCCAAGTGACTCGCACAACACGTGAAGGCGGTTGTTTCAGTGCGGCACGATGGATCACAACAGACACTGCGAGGAAGTGTAGTTCCAAAGCCGTTCACATCTCCTCAAAACATTAGCCAAGGATAGCAACGTCAAAGCTGAAAGTGTGCAGGAGCTCACTCCTCTTTGGCTTTACATCGTTGAAGTCACGCATCCTTTGCCTTTGCCAATTTTCTGTGTTCCAACCCATAGCCTACCAACATCATCCCACACACTCCACCAAAGATATACCTCTGCTCCCCACCTCCTGCAAATTCCGGACTGCAATACAATCAGCCCTAGTTTCACCCTTTTAACAAAAATCAAACCTACTCTTGCCAGGCAGTTCCCGGATACAGAATTGCACTCAATCCTGCCGCACAATAGAAACTGCCAACCACCGCAGCATACAGCATATTTTCTTTCTGTCGTGCAACAGACACTGCAGGGCGGAAAAGAAAGAATAAAGAAGTGGAAGCCAGAAGTACTCCCAAAGTCATAGTCTGGCCGTTGTGGAACTTGGCATGCGGGGGCCAGCGAGGGTTCTTGACGTGGGTCTCGTTGTAGTCTGCTATGAAGGCGCCAATAGAGTAGACCAAGTTTCCCACAAGGATGAGGATGCGGCCGGGAGTGAAGGAATGKGTCATGGTGATATGGAAAGAGAAAAGATGATGAACTTGTAGGGATATGGGATGGTAAGGGACTGAGAGTTGGATGGGATGCGGAAGTGATGACGCTTGTTCCGAGGTGTCACAAAAGGATGAAATCCTGCAAAGAGGCTGTCATGGCAAACGCCGCGCTCCGTACCTGACATGTGAGAGAAGAATGGGCGTGGTATTCAGCAGCTCAGACGACCGAGCGGCTCTTATTTTCCTGGTTGATGTGCTCTTGTTGTCGCTATTGCTCTGAGATGACGTTGGAAGAGAGGGAGATCTTCTCGGTAAAACTTTCATCCTCCCCGACGATCTCCCGAGCGCGTTTCGCGACAACACCTCCACCAAAACACCATCATCAACCAGAATCTGCACCAAAATGACGACGCCCGAGTATAGAGCGCTGGAACAGCTCCGAACACGACTTCAACAGCTTTCTGCGTCAATCCATCTCTTCCGCCACGAACTGGAGGCATCGCAGCCGCTACCGCCGTGGTAAACTTGCCCAACGTCCTGACATGTTCAACACATAGCTCATACACTCTCTAGGCCTGCCTGTCAGACAGCCAGTAGCAACCTCGCCGGCACACTGCAAAATACTGCACAAGTTCTAGCCTCAAATCGCTCTCTTTTCAGCTCTGCTCATGCATACCCAAACGCCTCTTTCCCCGGCCTCACTCAAGAGGCATTACTACAGCAATTACTGCGGAAGAAAATGGATCCCAAAGCTGAGGATTGGATGGACCGAGAATTGGACAAGCAGCCGGACAATGTTGAGGATCGTGGGGAATTGTGGCAGTGGGCTGGTGGGGTTGTCAAGGAAATGCGCACGGACTTGGAGGGAGGTCTATGGGAAGATTACTTTACGACCGAGGAGCACAAATCAGGCGTCAAAGAGGTTCGAACGGGGATACGGCGGACGTTGTGGGGCGATAATGATGATGGTGACGAGGACGCCGAGGACGATGATGGAGAAGGCGGCGAGGACGAGGATGGTGACAAGACTATGAAAGAGGATGGCGCGGTGGGATCAGGACGGACGGTCGAATCCGCAGTGAAGAAAGCGATTGTACCGCCCATTCCGTTAGAGAGCCTGCTGCGATTCTCCGTRGGTGGCTTGTCACTCCCGACGAGAGCGAAAGGCCGAGATGTGGCAGGTTGACGCGCCTGTCGCTTGTTTTACCATCGAGATTTCTTCAATGAGGATGAGTATTCCACTTGTCGATCGATAATGGACTCTGCGGATCAGGAGGGCATCAGCGGCTCTTGCGAGAAGCACTGTCTCGGGACAACAGCTCGGTTCAGTCGAGGGATCCTCACATCGGCAACTCTGTGACGTTTCTCATCGCGAAACAAGATCACGTAGTGCCTCCTCATCTGGCTGCAAGTAAATCAAGATCTCGGCATTTCTAGGTCTCCACCTTCCAAGGACTTTCCCATCATGTAGTCAGCTCACGGCTCCAACCACAACGAACCTCGCGAGAAAGTCACTGCTAGGCGGATTCAGTTGGAGGTTGGAGTCCGCATGGCGGCACTTCCAATGAGGTAATCTCCAAGGTTCGTCTGTCACATGAAGATTGTCTCATGCCGCCTTTCACGGGCTGCTGCCTAGTTGCTTCTTATTGTGGAAATTTCTTCCTATTGTGCAAATTTCTCATCTGCTGCGTGATTATCGCCCTCACTTACCTTAAGTCTCCATCCTTCTTCTCACAAGCCACTCACCACACACCACACACCTGCACAACTTTCTTCTCTAACAGGTCAACTAACCATACCAGATCACAGGCAACCAGCTCTGATTCGAGATCAGAACCTCATCGGTGAATGGTTCCAATCCATCGCGATATGACCACCGCCGCAATGACTGGAATGTCGCGCGATACGGCGGCTCATTCTGGAAATCAGCACTCAACCCCAATCAATCAGATCTTTCCCTACCTCATCGCCAATGGAGAAGATCAAGTCGCCGAATTGATCCGCCTCTACTGTGAGATCTGGCGGCACTCTTCTCTCGAGAACTTCTCCTGCGAGCTGAAGCTTCATGCTCACACTTCCACCGTCTCGATCCGCTCCTCCACTAACAATCTCCTCGGCTGGGGGCGATACTACTTCGACATCGGCTGGGAGGAATGCTACTTCGACATGGCCAGCCCAGAGCGGAAATATCCCGAGTACCTCCAGGTTCGCCTGACTCCTCCGCCACACCCCAACTCCCGCCCTGGAGTACAAGTCGCATACAGCGGCCACTGGCTCTCCATCCCCGGCTTCCTCGAACACTACCCTCGGGCCTGTGCTCGCCGCGCCTGGACTCTACGTCAGACGCCTACCTCCCTCTACAGCAGTCAGTTTACGTGGTGGCAGGCCCTCTCTAACCTTCCGACATTCAATCCTCAGCGCAAAGTCGTCCGGCTCATGAGACTGCCTGCTGAGATTCGAGAAAATATCTACAGATTCGTGTTCCCGGCTCCATTCCGTCCATTCCCAGGAGCGAAGTGTCGACGTCTCGGCGGAATTAGCCGGATAGCTTTCATGGCAGCACAGCCAAATGCCTCTTTACTGAAGCTCAATCACAAGGTTCACCAGGAGGTCACTCGGGTGCTGTTCCGCGACACGATCTGGGATATTCCCCATTTGAAATTGCTGCGTCGGATATTGGTTTCCGAGGCACTCTGCGCGCGAGTCCAGAGACTACATTTGGCGCTCAGCCATGGTGAGTATCTGAGAATCTTCGCCGTGAAGAGCGAGTTCAACATTGCGAGCCTCAGACCGTTGAGAACCATGAGATTGAGGGAGCTGCTTCTGGAGTTTCAGGCTCCGTCGARTTGGACGACTTTCGAGGGCGGCATCATGCGGAAGGTAGTGGGATGTCAGAAAGTCATGGTGGATTGGCTCTTCGAGGCGATGGAGTTTTGGGTCGTCGGGCATGAAGGGGTCAGGATTGTGGGATGGGTGAAAGACGGCCAGAAGAAGCTCATTGAGGAGGTGTGCAAGAAGGGGCTGAAGGAGTTTAGGAAGTGGAAGGAGATTTCTGGGAAGGAGGATGCAGAATTGGGAGAGTGGGRTGAGTGGAGAGAGGGTATGTGGATGGAGGAGGACGGCGGAGTGAAGCTCATTGAGAACGTCGAGAATGGTGATACCAACAAGAACGTGGCGGAGAGTTGTGGCGAGGAGGCTATGGAGGAGCGGACACTGGTGGATCACGAAGGTCCCGACCCACCAGAGTGCTTCTGCAAAGGCAGTTGTGAGGCAGAGGGATGGAGTGCGGCAAGTGCGTGGAGTGCGGCATGATGGAGGAGAAACTGTCTTGGGCTGATTGGGGAATGACGGGCATCTTGGGCATCGCGTCTTGAGCTTTCGTTGAAGTGCTGGACACGGCCAAAAAGCAGGCGAGAGATGCAAAAAGAGAGACGTGTATCAGACTCACGATGGTCTCTTCCGATCCAGTCGATTCAGCTTATCTGAAGAAAAGCTCTTCGAGTTGTTATGATATGAAGCCTTGAGATGATCGAGGCATACCCATTAAGGAAATTGAGATGCTAGGAGACACCTATATGCCCGTACTTTTACTACGGCTTCCTTCATGGCTTACTCGAGAATCATTGTCGTGTCTCCTGCTGTCAGCCAGCTGCGTGCATTCTTCGCTCATGTCGCTGGCCGATTGTTGATGATATAGCGTCCCTTCGCATCGAGAGTTGTTCAGACCCGCCGAGTCCTCTCGAGCATCCTAAGGTAGCGTATCAATTCTCGCCAAAGTACAGCGAAAGCTGACCTTTGGGCATCAAGAACAACTCTTGCGACGGGAGGATACGCTCGCTGTAAAGCCTTCATTCGGTCCTGCTGAGTAAGAGCGGAACGGCAATGAGTGAAGGATCCGATCGACATCAGGAAGCATGCAGCACTTCTGGGGGATGCGTAAGAACAATGTTGACACCCGCACAGTGTTCATTGTTGAACGCACGCAATCCTCACGGCAAACCGTCAAATTCGGCAGAGCCATGTCGCTTGAAYCCCGTCCACATTCCAAAGCGAGACAAGTGCGGGTGCGAAGCACACAGAGGGTACCTAGGAATTGTCTCCAGAGCTTCGCCAGGTCAGGCGGAGGCGGTGATCAAATGCGAAGACCAGAGCGCACATTGACAATGCCCTGTGCAAGATGAGAGGAACGTGCAGGCCGCAACATGACAAATAATGAGGGATTGACAGGCAATGCAGATTAATGTCATGGAATCATTTGGAGAGCTGGGCAAGATTTCCTGCAAGCCCCTGCTTTGTTCAAACAAGCTCTTTCTCTGCAATTGCACGCTCCTCTTTGCGGCAAGAACAGACGTCCGACTTCCTCTCTTCCACCTTCACCTCCAACACTCTTCTCTCTTCTTCCTCCACACTTCCGCCCTCAACACATCATCTCCGCCGCCCGATGCTCACTCCCATCTAGCCGCCTTCCACCCCCGACCGACAGCTCGCTCCGCTCCCGTCGCCGACTTGTGCGTGTTTACCCCACTTTCCCGCCAGTTCGCGGTTGAAATTCAGCTATCAACACCGATATACACAATATCGTTGCGTCCTCCTTTGCTAATTGACGTGGCATTTTGCAGTCACACAACACCGCACCATCCCTCCCCTCACCAGCAAACACCTCACTTCCTTCCGCCGCCGCCAACATGTCCGCTGAAGCCACCTCACCAATCGTCGACTCTGGCATTGACAACTTGGCCGACAAGATGGGCTCTCTTAACGCCGAGGACCGCCCACGGACCGAAGAGGAATACGCGCAGGCTCAGCTCACTCTCCGTGCCATTGTCACCTCCAAGGAAGCTGGCGTCATCATTGGCAAGGCTGGCCAGAATGTCGCGGATCTGCGCGACAAGACTGGTGTTCGCGCCGGCGTCAGCAAGGTCGTACCTGGCGTGCACGATCGCGTGCTCACCGYCACGGGCGCGTTGAACGGCATTGCCGACGCGTACGGACTCGTGGCCGACAGCCTGGTCAAAGGTGCACCACAGATGGGCATGGGCGGAGTCGTTGGCAATCCCAACACTCACCGTGAGCTATTCCCTTTCATGCTTGACACAAATCACACCCACTAATCCTCAACTCTACAGCGATCCGCCTGTTGATTTCTCACAACCAGATGGGCACCATCATTGGCCGCCAAGGACTCAAGATCAAGCAGATCCAGGACGCCTCTGGAGTGCGCATGGTTRCACAGAAAGAGATGCTTCCGCAATCCACCGAGCGCATTGTTGAGGTCCAGGGTACCCCCGAGGGCATTCAAAAGGCTGCCTGGGAGATTGGCAAGTGCCTCATCGATGATGAGCAGCGCGGATACGGGACCGTCCTGTACAGCCCTGTGGTCCGCGTTCAGACCGGGGCTCCTCCTCCCATCAACGGCGCTGGTGCTCCTGCCGGCTTCGGTGGTGTTCCACAGCAGAGAAGCTTTAACCGCACCGGCAACGGAGCTGATTTCACTGGCGCAGCACCCGCCCCATCCTACCAACCTCGTCGCAACGGAGCTCCCGACAGTGGACCTCCTCCTGCCGTCGAGGAAGGCGAAGACATACAGACACAGAACATTAGCATTCCTGCTGACATGGTCGGCTGTATCATCGGACGTGGTGGCAGCAAGATCAGCGAGATCCGCAAGAGCTCCGGCGCGCGCATCTCCATCGCCAAGGCTCCCCACGACGAGACTGGCGAGCGCATGTTCACCATCACGGGTGGCCCCAGCGCCAACGAAAAGGCGCTCTACTTGCTCTACGAGAATCTCGAAGCAGAGAAGATGCGTCGCAGCCAGATCCCGGAGACGACCCAGGCATAGGGCGCCAGTCTTTGTGGGGATCCACCACTTCACCAAGCCATGGTGCCATCGCTTGTTGGCCATTGAGTTGCTTAGCTGTCCATTTGCTGCTGAGCAAGCGAACGACTGTCTGTTCTGGAGTTCTGGAAGCGACTTGTTCTCATTACCTTCACCAAAGAGTGCGCTTTCATCATGTTTTAATGACCATCATGACCCTTATGCTTCGACGGCTGCCTGCATCATCCAACTCGAACGCTTAATGACGTCTTCTTTGCGGTGGCATATCTCCTTCGCCACCACCATCATCACCGCCTTTCCCTGCCGACGCCATCCACCGAACACATTTACGAACGAAAAGAAGATACCCGCTAATGCTCATGTCCGTGCTCATCCCCAAGGGGAGTGAGTGGGAGACGGAGGAGTTTTGAGGCTTTGATACGAAATGAAATGGGGTTGCGATTATTCTGCATTGCGAATTGATCCCGATAACCCGATGTATGTCATACTCTTTACATGTTTCTACCACAATGAGTGGTAGGGGTATTGGTCAAGTGGAGTAGGAGGAAATGCATGGTAGGAATTGATCAGTTTGAGTCATTTCCCCGTCTCTGGCCCGCTTGTGTGATGTGATGTGAGGTTGTGTTGGCGAGTGAATCAACTGTGTTTAAGGAGTCGTTTCCAAGGTGTTATTGACCTGATATGATATCGTCACCGTTCAAACCGTGTTCCAAGCGTACGCATATTGATTCATGCGCCGCGATGACCCAGACTCCAACAAGATACACCATTCCATTCCCAAGCCTGATCCGAAAGCATCATCCTAAACGCCTTGTCCGTCCAAACACCACTTGACCTCACTGTCGTTCCCTATCCCATTGGAGTTCGGGTTCAATTGACACTGCAAATCAAACCTTCCTCCAAGATATACTTTCCCTCCTTATATTTCTCCGTACTCTCATACGCGCGATCGTATTTCCAACCCACGACTTCCTTACATTGCCGGCAACAGATGTCGCGGACGACGTGCCGACCTGTCGTCATATTGCGTTCTGTAGGGTCCGAGGCGAGGGTGTTGACTACTGTGCTGAAGAGGTAGGCTTTGCCGTGTTGGCCGCGGAAGTTCTGTGAGGAGCATGGGGGTGTCAGTAAGGGCGAAAGCGAAGGCGAAAGGAAGGGGTTGGGGAGAGCGTACGCGGCTGACAATCTCATCGTGGTCTGCTAGATGAGTTTTGCAGTTTTTGCAGCCGTAGATTTTGGGCACATCGAGGTAGATGTTGTAGGCGAGACCCATTGTGAGCTGTGCGTTGGCCGGGTGGTTCTATGCTGGAAGCTCTCGTTGGTACGTGGTCTGAGGTTGTTTCTCTGGATATTCGTTCCAGGGTTGTTTCTGCTTTGGTCTTTGGTTGGTCTTCAGCTATGTCGTTCAGCTCTCGGCACGATGGGAAGGCGGGWAGAGGTCACGAGGCACAAGAGTCAGGTAAGCTCGGGGGAAAGATAAGGTGAGAACGTGAGGAGGATTAAGCTTCGTGGGGAACAGAGTTATAAAGAAAATGGAGCGTGAACGATGAGGTGAGGTCCGTCTTTGAGTTGCACTGGTACGCGATGTCACGATACCAGCAATGAAACTGCAGACGGCATCATTGACGTGTGAAGACGACATCGGGCGACGCGGACGAGAAGCGCGGTGAGCGAGAGCGGGGATCTTTACGGAGCTGAGTCCGGTAGGTGGGGCCGTGATGTGTATGTAAGCGGAGATTTCCTCGTTCCTCCTTTGCGAAGGCAATTTCAGGTATCAACAATGGAAGTGTGCATGAGGACGCCGCGTGTCATATGTACTCACCTCAGGCCTGTCATCAAACGAACGTCCTTTCACCATTTCCTTTCCTCCGCCTTCTCTTTTGTCATCCTTCATTCAATACCCCAACATCAAGAAGACCACCAGATCACAATCCCATTTTCATCTCTTTGCAAGCTATTCTCTCCGAACTGCTGACCATGCCCGATTCCACAGCACTGGCTCTCCCACTCCGCTCAAAGTACATCTCATCCACCTCAAACCTCCCATATACATCACTTTCATCTCTAAAGTTGATCTCTCTAATTTTCTCGTTCGTGCTCATCCGAACACAAAGTTCGCCCAAGCTCGACGAATACACGCTTCGGGCTTTCTGGGATCGAACTGCTACATCTTTCGTTTTCTTACCATGGCAAATTCCTCCACGACAGCACGAATATTGGACAGCTGGCACAATACGCAGGCTGTGGATCATACGAACAAAGTGACATGGTGGACCAGAATGCCCAGCTGAATGTCGCAGTCAGTTGGCAGAGACTACAGGCTCGATTGCGTGCTGCCCGGTAACTAGTCGAGTTGAACTCTGGTCGCAAGGACTCTAATGAGAGTACAGAAAGTGTCGGTGGGACGAGGGCTACCCGCCAAGTGAGACACGGAGAATGTATATTCCAGCCAGTGAGAGGCCAGAGGATGCATCGGGAAGTCTTCTCAAGGCGAGACGTCTTTCGCGCATTCGCACGCATGAATTCGTGCGGAAGCCAGTACTAACATGAAGCAGCCGAAGTACGTTTCTGGCGCCTGGGATGTGGCGTCAGATCGTCGCACCTCGATGAGTTGGGCAGTAAGGTTGATGTCTACATCTGGGATAATGGGACTGTACTTTCCTTAGTATTGGTACCAGAACGGTGTACTGAGGCAGTCGGCTAGTTCAGCCGCCTATGTAGCCTCTTCGCCTTTCGAAAACCGAGCTTTCCAAGCCAGCGGGAGATATGCTGGTAGCCACAGAAATACAAATCACGCAAAACAGAGAGTGTCCGCGACCCTACGACGACATTTCTGCACTCTGAGCCTTACTGAAGTGTCTCGTCGTTCCTGTGTGAAAGAGGATGCGTGTAGAAAACAGGCAGTATACAAGGCAGCGGTCGCAAGACTGAAGGAACAACTTTAATCCGAGCGCTTGCAGCAGGTGCTGTGCTCGTCCGAAGATGACACTAGCGTTTCATGAYACTAAAGTACTTAGAAGTCATCCCGAGCGTCCTTGATCATTCCTATCACTATTTCTCACTTTTCGCAATCATCTGGATACGACGCACGCTCTTCCGGAGCTGTTGTCACAATCTCCTGTCCTTTCAGTAGAGTGCGAAAGAAGAGACGATGTATCTGCCAGGTGGGGCCTTCGAGCGATATTTACATTATTTCCAGCTTTTCGGGTTTCCCGGAGACTACGGCTGACTTTGTGTATAGTTAGTTCTATTGCACTTGTGGCGCTAGAGTTCCACAAGAGACCAGCCCGTCATGTTGGATGTGCAGAAGGAGATCTTTGCATGAAGTTGAGACTCGCGGGAGGATGATTCTTTGACTCGTGGCAAGAAGTGCCTGATGTTCGACGATGTATGCTCCTCCAGTATGTTTTCACTGTCTTTGCTAACCTGTTGGCCAGGATCCATGGTATCCTTTTTTTTTGTAGGCGACCGCAGCACAGATCGTTGTAATAAGCCGTATCCGAAGCTACTTGCAACGGAACGGGATGGAAGACGAAGACCAAAACTCGTCAGAGCCGGGCATGATCGAGTGCGAGAGGGCGTCCCGCTCTGGTAACCATACTTGATCCTTCGTTCGTGATTGGTGGAACTTTACGAGATACGATAGACCCACTCCTGCGATCCTTCATTGCGACCCTCCATTGCGTGCTGCGCGACTACATATATTGTAGCATCTCGCCCCTTTGTTCAGTACTCGCTATATACATACTGCTGAGCTTTGGTCCACTTTGAGTCTCTGCGGAGATTTCCCTCGAATCTCGATCCTGATCTTCGGTCTGCTAGCATGGCACAACATTCAGAGCTTCAATACGACATAATCATCGTTGGTGGTGGAACTTCGGGATGTGTATTAGCGAATCGTCTGTCAGAGGACCCAACTGTCTTAATACTCTTGTTGGAGGCTGGCAGAGAACACAGTGACGATCCACGTATCTATACCCCTGGACTAACAGGCAGCGTCTTCGACGACCCCGAATTTGACTGGCAGTATGTCGCAGAGCCAGCTCCTGCAATGAATGGTAGAAGCATCAAGCATCCCCGTGGACGGGTCATAGGTGGAACTAGTGCTATCAACTCATTCGCATTAATCTACCCTTCAGCCGCTGGAATTGATGCTTGGGCAGGTCTCGGGAACAATGGGTGGGACTGGAGTACACTTGGTCCGTATTTTCTCAAGTTTCAGACCATCGTACCGCCACAGAAGGAGGTCAAAGAACAGGTGCACATCGTCCATAGCGATGAAAACATTGCCAAGTCTAGAGGGCCGATCCAGGCCTCTTTCCCGCTGCGAGTAAATAAGTTGCAGAAGGCATGGGTTGATACATTCCGAACTTTGGACCTGGAGGCAACCTGCGATCCAATTGATGGACATGCTGTTGGTGGGCACACGTCGACTTGCCATATCACTGGTGATAGGCATGAGCGAAGCCATGCGGGAGTTGCATATCTGGATCCTGTTCGTGAGCRGTCGAACTTAACTGTCATCACCAATGCGATGGTCAACAAATTATTATTCGACAAAACCAGTACAGGTCCAAGAGTTCGTGGTGTTCTATACTCCAAAGATGGCGCTCTCCATGAAGTTATGGCCAGGAAAGAAGTTGTTCTTGCAGCCGGCACATTCAACACACCACAGATCTTGGAGCTGTCTGGTATTGGTGATCCTAAGCTGCTTAAGCAACATGGCATCAACCTCGTCCACGCCAACTCGGCAGTTGGAGAGAACCTCCAGGATCATATCCGGCCGGGAGTTTCGTTCGAGCTCGTCGATGGCTTTCCTCCGCCGCTGACGGCAACGCCCGTTGAAGAGGCCCGCAGACTTTATGAGGAAGAACGGTCGGGACCATGGGCAGAACAAGCCGCGTTTGCCTTTTCTTACACACCGCTTGTGCCCTTCCTTGACCCGGAGGGAAACACAGAATTGCAGCATTTGCTGAATGACCACCTGCAAGACGATTCAGGTGTGTCGCCATTCATTCGCGATCGCAACGCTTTCATCCGCAAGGTCATCGAGTCTCCCGACGAAGCAAGCACTGTGACCTTTCTCAGCCGGAAGCGAGTCTATGAGGCGGATCAGGGAAACTTTCTTACGCTATTCTCCATGCTTTCCCATCCCCTTTCGGCTGGAAATGCCCGCATTGTCTCTGCAGACCCCATAACGAAGCCCAAGATCGATTTTGACTACTATGGACACCCGCTTGATCTTGAAATCCACGCTCGGCATATTCAAGCCCTCGACAAGATTGCAAGAACAGAGCCACTAGCTTCGTGTCTCAAACCTGGCGGAAGGAGACTACCCGAGGAGTTCCCCTTGGAAACCATCGAGAGCGCTAAAGGACTGGCTCGAGCTCACGCTGTGACGAACTATCACCCCTGTGGTACATGCTCTCTCGGTACTGTCGTGGACAGTCGACTGAATGTCAAAGGCGTTCTTGGTCTGAGGGTTGTCGATGCGAGTATCATGCCGATTATACCCAGAGGGAACATCATAGCCACAATCTATGCTGTTGCCGAACGCGCTGCTGATATCATAAGCGAGGACTTGAGTATTCGTAGATCGACATAGGGTATTGGCTTAGTGCTCGAATCTTATATGTGGTGGTTAGAGTTGTTGAGGTAAGAAGTCAGGGCACTGCCCTCCTCGAAGAGAAGCAAGGAATACAGCGGCCGCTTGGTCTTTTCAACCCGGTGGAGTAGAACGCTACTAGGTATTTTGACCTCTTGTCGCAACACTTGATCGGCTGTAGAGAAGGAATCGAACTTCGTGAGCTAGCTGGAGATGAGCTGGCGAGCGGTAATGGCGGGCTGATAAAGACATTGTTGATTCTCCTTTGCCCTCGGCTCAGATGGTGACCGTCCACCTCATTGTATGATGGTGGTTCTTGTTCTAGCCAGAAGCCTTGAGACTATCTTCAACGGGTSAATGGAAGAGTAACCGGGTCACCACGAAGACGAAGTGAGAAACGGGATCCGGCGAGTTGAATGTGCTTCCAAACGGACCACATGTATTCAAGCGTCATCGAGGCCAATGTCTCTGATCGAGAAAGGCAGACGGCAGGTTAAAACCCCCTTCATTCTCCCTTAGTTGAGCCAGGACTCGATGCGCGCCCCTGCATCCCAAGATTGATCGTACGGACCGGAAGTGCTACGCATCGAATCTGGAGGCGATCGGAGACAATGAATGAACCATCAACTGTGCCACAGGCACAAGACATCTGGTCCTTGAAAGCCCATACGGTGCTCGATGCATCGTTTAGTTAATATCCTTGCCGGTCAGCGCACTCTCAGTGTCTGCCGTCGCGGAACGACCGATACCATTATCCCCGTCTCCTGGTAGAAGGCGACTTGCCCTTTTCAACACCGCTAGACTTGGCCTTTCCTGCTCCACCCGCGTTCTGCTCAACCGCCTTGTTTCCACTCTTCTTGGCCTTCTTAGCCTTCTTGGACTTGCCACTTGAGCTGTTCCAGTACCAGACCATCTGTACAGCTAGCACAAGATTGAGCGCGAATCCGACCAGGTATCCGTACAGAATCAGTTTGTCATCCACCTCCTGCAATGTCGTGAAGATCCTCGCCAGTGAGCCCGCCAGGAAGTTGAAGACCTAGGTAGCATAGTCAGTATATAGCTCGAGTCCCGCATGGACAGAACTCACAGCAAAAGCGCTCAATTGTCCCGTACTGCCCTGGCTGTAGATTGTTGCGATCTGAGGTAGCTTGCTCGCAACACCCAATACGCCCGCGGCGCCCTGAGCGAGCTTCAATTTATTCATATCCACCAATCCTTCGTTGAACAAACTCCAACCCATAGCCGCTAATCCCGCGACGAATGCGATGCCTGCTGCGCCCTTGCCCGAGTACTTCAATACCAGCACCGCGATGGCCACATTTTGCACAGCAATCAATGCCGTCTCGCCGTATGTTGAGAATGGCCATCCATTGCGAATGTTGTAGATCAGTGTCACGAGGTAGCTGGCTGTTTCAAGCGCGTATGATAGGAAGGAAATTCCCGCCGAGGATTGAGAGTTGAGGAGTTTGAGGAGCTGGGGGATTTTGACGATGGACGAGGCGCCGATGATGCCTACTCCGAGGGTTTTGGACACGGCGAGTTTGAGGCATGCCGTGTCGGAGAGGGAAATGTTTTCCACGAGTGAGGTGTAGCACACGGGTCCTAGGAGCTGGGTTGCCAGGTGCGGGAGTGGAGCGGGCAGGTTCTGGGTTATGGGCGTGAGGAGCGGACGGAGGGTGCTTTCGAGGGCGTCCATGTTGCAATATTATGTTGTTTGGTATAAAGATACTTTGATTAATGTACTGGTAGCGAAGTACAGTCGAGACGTCAAGAAGGGGTTGTACGATGCCTTCAGCTCCTACAAAGTTGAAAGCTGGCGTCTTGGCAACGCCCATGTTCATGGTTCCGCATGTGATTGTGAGATTCATGAGATAGAGATGCTTGAATGCGAGGTCTGTCATAAAGCTCTCTCAATTCCCTCATTCCGTAGCACATGATCTCAATATGGCTGCATTGCTAAGACGCAGTGACGCCTGTCTTCATTGCCATGCAGTGTGACCTCCAACCACTCCGTCTAAAGCTCATCATTTGGCTCCGGTGCGCCCTTGCCATTGATCTTGACCAGCTCAGTCTCGAAGATGAGCACCGCGTTCGCTGGGATTGGGCCAACGCCCCTTGCTCCGTAACCATACTCAGGCTGGATTGTCAACGTTCTCTTGTCGCCAATGCACATGCCAGTCAGACCCTCATCCCAGCCTTTGATCACCTGTCCAGTTCCGAGTGCGAAGGAGAGAGGAGTGCCACGGTTGTACTGTTTTGAAGAGTCAGAAGCAGATCCTCCATGGCGAGGTAATATAGTTGCGACGTACAGAAGCATCAAACTCGGCACCAGTTTCCTCCAATGTGCCGCGGTAGTGCATGTCAATCTTGTCGCCTGCAAAGGATTATCAGCACTTTCAGTCGCAGTGTGTACACGAGTGGCCCTTCTAACCTTTCTTCGTCTTCTGATCCTCGGAGCATGACGATGAGTGGGTTACGTCAATGTTGAGAGGCTTGTCCAGGGCCGAAACACCGATGGTGAGCAAGAGGCCAAGGGCCGTAGTGATAGCTGCAGACTTCATGATGATTGCTGTCTTCCTGTGGTTTGCCTTGTTGTTATTCGGATCACAAACGTGGCTTTTGGAGTTTCGTCACCGCCCAAAGAGCTGCAGGCTTGGACCCTGATTTCCGAGTTTGATCTAAACCTAATGTAGGTAATCCTATCTGAGCGCCGGCTGCCGGCTGCCGGAGTTGGGTCCTGGACCACATGTCGAAGTTGTCGAGTCGAAATGTCAGTGCGTGCTGTGCAACAACGGCGCTATGAATCTGGGCGGTCATATTGACTTTGGTACGTATTTTTCACATCTCTCGAAGATGATACCCGTGAACAAGACCCAGCCAACGGGGACTCCCAACGATACCGACAGCGAGCGTGCCATCTCCAAATTTCTCAATCTTGAAGAACAGCATTGAGCTTCAGACACTGCAACGGAGGAGAAGGTATCGGTGATTCGAGGAATTGCTGTCGCGATGATCTTGAGATTTCAATGGATACTTAGTAGTGTTGTTTCGGAAAGCCCAAAGCATGACGATACTGACTGTGTTATCGAGGGCCACGCAAAAGTAGGTTAGGCATAATGCAATTGTGGTGAGATAGAGCTTGATGCCTCGAGGATATTGTAGATTTTCCGCATCTTGATCGACTAGATTCTCTTCTGAGACGGCGCGAGAGTCCTAGGGCATCTTGCGTACCAGTCGCCTGGCTACCCTATGCGTAGGAGTAGTTGTCAACTCGACATGATTGTTGATTGTTGAATAGTCAACAATAATACAAGGTTTTTACCGATTGGCTGAACCACTGAGTGATCGCTCCATCAACTGTCTTCAAAAGTCTGGGTTGTACTTCTCCAACGCCTTCTTTCCGTCTTCCACCTTCTCCCATTCCGATCTCAACATCCGTTGATTCAAACGCTCCCAAACATGTAGCGTGTTCGTGCATTCACATAACGCAAACACACTACATCAATCACCCGAGCTGTATCGCCGGTATGGCAACATCCAAGGAGTCCCGAGCTGAAAAGGGCGACGTACGGAGCGCGCGTCCCTTCGAATCGCGTGTCCAACCTGACACTCCCAGGCCCGAGTTGGAGGGGACTGCGGGTACTAACGTGTCACCAGGAGATGCCATATCACCAGGCGATGCCATGAAGAGCCAGAACGAACGTGGCGGACGCCAGAAGCGTCTTCGTGACGACGAGGAATCGGATCACACAGACTTCCGCCAAAAGAAGCAGAAGGCCAAGCTGCCTAAAGGCTTGCGCAACATCGCGAGCGCTTGTTTCTCCAACGCATGCCTGCAACTTGTCAATGCAGTCTTCACGCCAGCTCAGGTCGCACAGCTTGCAGGCGACAGTGAGATTGAAAACTTTGGACTCGACGTACACGCTCTGAGAGGACTCGAAGGCAAAAATCTTGACAGGACGCTTGATGCTCTAAAAGGAGCGATCAAGAAGTCGTCTCCTGTGAGAATTGCGCCTTACGTAGGCAAGCTTCTCGAGGACCTGCGCAGCGACGAAGGTAGTACAGCGGATCCTGTGCTACTCCAGCGGGCGTTCGCATTCGGAAAGACATGCTACACGCATGAACATGAATTGTTTAGCGGTGACAGCCAAGAGGATGCGAGCGAGTACTTGCGACTGCTCATTTCGTCAGTAGGCGAAGAGCAAGGCTTCGTGGATGAAGCTTTCCGGTACCACACGGCGGAAGCGACTGTCTGCATGGCGCCGAGCTGCGAGTACCGCAACGAGCACTCCACCAACAGCAGCACCATCTTGGAGGCTCAAATTCCTCCTGCGTCGACGGCTTCTCTCGAAAGACATGCGCCAAGACAGCGGAGTCGTACTTCCCCAGTCGCCACTCTTGATTCAGTGTTAGAAGCTCATTTTGATAACGCAATGTGCGAGGGATCAACGTGCGGGAAGTGTAACGCGAAAGACTCTCTCGCTGCCCAACTCCGGATGACGGAATACCCTGATCACCTCCTCGTCTCAATCAATCGGACGAGATTCGAGTCAGCAGCATCATCTGCCATCAAAGATACCACCAAAATTAAGCTGAACTTCGGAGACATCCGCCTGGGCAAAGAGGGCGTGTGTTATCGACTTATTGGTCTTGTCAAGCACTTCGGCAAGCGTGCCGATGATGGACACTATAGTGCCTATGTAAAGATCAGCGACGGTAACTGGGCYTCGCTGGATGATGATGCGGTCAAGATGGTGCCTAAGAGGGCTCTTGAGGATGGCGTGAAGGGGTACTCATCGATCCTTTTGCTACAACGCTGAGATCGGTGAACGTTCACTGAAGCACGATGGGGACAGCTATACGGTTGAAAAGCAGGTCTAGCCGCGAGAAGCGATTTTGTTCGAGAAGCAGACACGATGAAGATGGTACCATAAGAAGATTGTCACGGTCGCTGGAATTGAGTGCAGTACATGGAGTTGTGTTTTTGCTAGTGCGCTATTACAAATGGGGACTAGAACCTAGAGTAGTCGACTTCAATCTTGCCAACAACACGCCAATCTCCGGCCTTCCCTCGTCGTCCAATGTTTGATATTGCGTCTTTATCGCAGTGCCTTAATCTGCCGTAGCGATGATACCATTTGCTGAAACAGCCCGATCTTGCAACCAGCGACAGCCCTCACTTCAACAGCACTTTCCCGATGCCAGGCGAGGAAGGCGTAGTCAGATGAACGCGCAGCGGCGTCACTTTCAACATCCGCATGACTTGGAGCAACTTTATTGCCATCAGTTCCACCAGCAACATCAACTTCATATGAGGTACTCAGCATGTCTCAGACAGCGTCATCACAGATAACATGGATCCTCCATCCGACAGCCATGTTCCTGGCAGGGTTTTTCACGGCATATGGCGTGTATAAGCTATGCGTCGCCTCGAATGGCCCACAGTCGACCGGTCTGCACAGGAGTAATGCCGTTTATCAAAGGCGCCGAAGACAGTCTGGCGCGCAGGTCAGCGCCGCTGAAGGCGCTATCGTCTCAATGAGCTCCCAGAACTCGACTCTGGATGAAGCTTTAGTGCCGGTGGAACTCACTGCAGATGCTTTCGAAGCTGTTGATCCAGGTGAGACTGAAGGCGACATGGAAATGTTAGCGAACGGTGCACCGGATCATGGTATTCGTGGACTTCTGTACTACATTGCCGAAGAGGATGCGGCGCGCAACGCCTACATACATCGTGGGATTTGCTGTGAAGGCTGTGGTCAGTGTCCTATTAAAGGGGTACGATATCACTGCCTTAACTGCCCAGACTTTGACCTCTGTGCGGCCTGCGAGGCACATGCCGTCCATCCGAAAAACCATGTTTTCGCCAAGATCAAGATCCCCCTCTCGCTTCTCTCCCAGCCTCCAAAACCACTCAAGCTCTGGTATGGAGGGGATCCGCAAAAGATTCACGAGCCACTGGATGCGGGCTTACGGAAGCAGCTCTGCAGAGACTCGGGCTTCTCTGAACCGGAGCTAGATGCCCTTTACGATCAGTTCACTTGCATTGCGAATGTGCCCTGGGAGCATGATCCCACGCGCGTTGGCGCAGCTATCGATCGGCGCGCTTTCAACAAGACTATGAGCTCGGACCGATGGGCGGACCGCTTCGCGCCTAACGTGCTCCTGGATCGCATGTTTGCCTTTTACGATACTGACGGCAACTTGCTGATTGGGTTCAAGGAATTCCTGGATGGTATGCAGTATTTGCGTGGAAGTAATAGATTCGCGTCTTTGGAGCGCGCACTCCGGGGATTCGACATCGATGGGGACGGACTTTTGGGGCGAAACGACTTTCTAAGGATCCTGCGCGGCAAATTTGAGATTCAAAAACGGCTCATAATTGACGCGACGGAAGGCCTTGAGATTCATCGAACACAGGGCGCTATGAATGTGCTACGCTCCAGTCAACCGATCAGCTCGGTTTTCAATGGTGACGATATCCCGCCCTTTGAAGCAAGGATACCTTATGGAAAGCTGGTGGACGCGAATGGCGAGGTAGAAAATATGGGTAATGAGAAGACGATACTGGACGACGACGATCCGTTCTTGCCGGATGATCTCAGACAGCAAACCGAATTGCTTCGAGCCATGGACAGACTCGGACTGGAGGATGCCAAGGGATTTCAGGAAATTTACGAAACAGAGCCCTACATACAAGATCTGCTCTGGCATAAGAAGGAAGATGGGCTCAATTCACTTCTGGACCCGTTGTTTCGCAGAAGAGCAGAAGTGGAGAGACGCGCCGTCGCAAGTCGGGGTGCCCGCCAGCGATGGCGAACTGCGATTGAACAATACAAGATCGAGCTGGAAAAGAGCGGCAATATCATTGACGATGCCAACATTATAGATCGAAGCGACAGTCTGCTAGTTCGTGGAATTGTACCTACTGATCACAAGAGTCTGGAGCAAATGGAGCTGGAGACCGCTCACGCTCCTTTGAGTAGGTTGCTGGAAGTCAGCGGCTACGGTATCCGTGAGGAATCAAGTAACAGTGCTGGGGCTGCTACAGAGCCTTCCTCGCAAGTCATCKACATGGAGGGTGAGCCGAGGGCACCGCGCAACCGCTCGCTCCTTCGGGATGTGCGGTCGATTGTCGACGATAACCCAGAATTGCTTCGTTCTGAGGGTGCTTACTCCACACCACGGCCAACACCTGCTGATTTCAAAGGCATGGCAGAAGAGCAACCGCCGACTGTTGAGGTTCTACGGTTGTGGGCGCGGTTGGATGTTGTAGACCGCGAGATCGAAGAACGGGGCGGGCCAGAAAAGCTGAGTCTGTTCGAGGTAGAGCGCATTGTCGTTGACGACAATTTGCAACAAGTCAGAGGCTTAATCAAGTCCTGGCTGGAATGGGGTGCCTTTTGAACAGCGGGTCAGAGGGCATGTCATAGTACTGTATGGGGCATCATTCTCAACGACGCTGAATTGTACAATATCCTACCACGTTGATCTGCCCTTTTGCTGAATTGACCTTTATCGACCTCCCTCTGCTGTCTCCTGTGTCTATTACTCAAAGTCGATGTCGGTGTCGTCTGAGGGAGGAAGTCAATCGAAGAACAGCATTCGGCTGCAATCACACGATTTATCACGCCTCCCGCAATCGCACGTGAAAGAGCGCAAAAGACCACCCATGCCTCGCTATTGGTCCATTTGCACTGATTCCTAATTCAGAATAGATCTGGCTTGACCCGTGGTAAAGCGACGCGTGGTAAACTTTAAATACCCCCACGACTTTGGAACTTTACAGCCTACCGCGCCGGAAGGTCTGTCCGCTAATTTTCTGCAGCTGCGGTCCGTTGCGTTGTCTCATTGGAAAGCAGGTCTCTTCGACCAATTGCAGGATCAAACCGAGCGGAAAAATTTGTGCGAGTCATACAGTATACAGCGGGCCAAGCGGTTCTCACGCCGGTTGGTCATGCATTTCATGCAAGGTACGCTGCTGCAAACGAGCACAAGAGCACACGAGCAGAACCAGTGCGTAGGACTGGGTCGTCGGTAAAAGACTTTCCTCAGGTAGATGAGCTTCGTCAGGCTTTGGTGTCACATGGCGTTCTGTCTTACACATGCACTATATAACAACTCACTACGGCTGTCTTTTTGAGCGACATCGCTTTGTTACGCAATGCAATTGTTGACCGTCACGGTTGTAGTTCATCAATTTCTCCAGCCCTCGTTGGAGACTTTTGCGGCCGAGCCCGCGCGTTAGATCAGTCATTTTTCAAGTCGTCACATCCGTGTCCGCGCATTAGATCAGTCATTTTCAAGTCCCGCCGTGCCGATACGGATCAAGGTACCCCAGTAGCTGTCAGACATATGCGGGAAACACTCCGAGTAGTGCTTCGCACTGACGTTGTGGCGATGCTCAAGGTATGCTGCGACTTTGTGAGACTGGATGCAAAACTTGCCCTCTTCTGGACTCGCTGACTACTCTACCCTCACAAGGCTCTCGATAAGGTATTGGGCAATATCCACGACGTATCGTGTATAGCGAGGCGCCTGGAGAGTGAAGCCTTTGAGAGAAAGGATCGGAAATCTTCGACCAATCTGCGGTGCCGGCGTTGGGTGGAGATCGCCTGTCCGGGGAGATGCAACGTCTCGCTGCATCGGAGGTTGTTGCTGATAATCAACGCTCCACGTTCTTCACAGGTGGGCGAGACGCGATTCGCTGCCACCGCTCCAATGCCAGGATGCTCGAGAGAATTCTGTCGGTCTACAGATCCTGAACTACCTCCGATGCAAAGACACGCTGCAGATCGTGCTCTATTAGGGTCTTCTGGCAGTTGCACTTCGTCTGATTCATCCAGCCCAATCCGATGAGGATTAAATGTGGGACTGGAGCCTCGTTCCCACACCGGCTGTGCGACACTATGGCGTTGTCGCCTAGGATTCGATGTATCCAGAGGGAAATTTCTCATCGTCACTTCTAGATCGACAATTTGTTCGAGACTAGTCACTAACAAGCGCTCGAGGGCAGACACGTCTGGCGGGACGTATGCAGTAGTGGCATGCCAGCCACAGAACACAGAACGATTGATCTTCGCGAAGTTGGTAGATTGAGGTCTACTATCAGATACGTCCTTTCTCTTTCCGTTCTGCGAACCTTTCGTCTTGAACTAGGACTTCCATTTCAGAAATGCCTGGAAACCTACCATCGTCTTCGCCAGCTGAGATTGCGTCCTGGCCAGGTGAGGACTGAAGAGGTGATCCTGTTTGCGAACTTGGCTGATACATGATGTAGCACCTAATTACGATGACCCGATCCGGCGAACCTGGATGCCTGCATACGCAGGAACCCTCCAGGGCCTGACGACTGTGTTGCTTGGGACGAGGCTCTGGCTAAGGTCTCGTAACAGAGCTGGGGGTTTGGGTCTCGACGACGTGAGTCCCTAAAGGCATGATTGTTAGTTATTCCCGCTCATGATGACAGGCTCTGCTCGTACCGGCATACCTCGCCGCTACGATGTTCACGGTCGTTGTCATGCTCAGCACCGAGAAATACAGTGGAGATCGCCATACCTGGGATGTCCCGTTCACGAACTTCGTTCCAATTGCGCTCTTGGGCTGGCTGGCTCAAGTCTCCTATCTGATCAGCACATGTTGCACCAAGGTTTCGGTCTTGCTTTTTTATCGAAGATTGACTAAAGAYACATACAACAAGATATGGAAGGTCTGTTCGGAGCGCTCTGAGAATGAGACAAACGCTGAATGCCGTGTAGTATGCAACAATCACCGCGATTGTTCTAACGATCGCCTACTGCATCGCGTTCGTTCTGTCCCTCGTCTTCAACTGCACGCCGACCAGCGCGTATTGGAAAAGTTACAATCCTTCATACCAGGGGAACTACCACTGTATACATGTGGCTTATCTCAACCCGCTCTCGGGCGCTTTGAGCGTCGTCAGTGACTTGTACAGTGTCGTCCTACCCATGGGCGCATTCTGGCAACTCGAAGTCACCAAGCGCCAGAGACGGGCACTCAATGCAGTGTTCAGCATCGGGCTGCTGACCGTCGGTGCAGGTATCGCCAGGACGTATTAGTAAGTGAATGACACTTACGAGAATCTTCATGATAGACTGACCGACTTTCGTACAGCTTAACACAACTTGCAAGTCACTGGGATCTCATCTGGTTCGGCTTTGATGTTTATGTTTGGGCCCAACTGGAAATCCAGCTTGCATTGATCTGTGCCAGTGTGCCCTCCCTCAGGGTACTTTTCCGGCAATACCTTGGCGGGTCCATGACGAGGGCGTTTGGAGATAAGCGGTCGACTACGGAAGGAACCACACTTCGAGACTCGAGACAGACACTCGACTCGCGAAATACTGTCGCACGGTTCAAGCGGCTTGCTGAAGATGAGGAGGGGCTTCCAGTTGCTGGAAAAACAGAGCGTACCATGGAACATGCGCGTGAGACTCGGGCAGAATCGCAGTCCTTTTACGGAAAGCCTGTCAAGACAGCAACAGAGTACGAGCAGGTCGCTTTGGAAGACTTGCGGAGGCTGAGGACATCGCAACAGTACACCGGATGGCGGCATAGTACTCCCAGCAGCTAGTTGGTGTCGGATTGGATTATATGACAATCTTTGAATGTCGGCTTGAATCTCCCACGTTGGGGCCCAAAAGTAACGCCAGTGCAACCGTAGTCGTATGTAACGTCTTATCGCATTGGAGTCTCGACCCGCCGAAAAGAAGGCATCCAGCTCGCCGTGGCTTTTGAGCACGCAAACGTCTCCGAAGTCTTCCGGTCTGATAACCTGGAATTTGTCCTGTGGATGCCGGTCCATCGGTCAAAGGCGCCGTATTCGAGCAACAGTGCTGTGAACTGGTGAAGAGTACCTAAGTTCCTCTCGGCATAAGACTTGTGGAGGCTTGAGAAGCCTCGAATCGGCTACTTGGGTACCTGCATAGGTGAGTACTAGGTACACTACGTGTTGCCGAACATCGCGAACACAGCGCACCAATCTGACTCAAAAACCTGTTCACGGAAAGAAGGCCACCGTACCACTCGATAGAATGTGGACCACCTCGATCGGCAAGAGTGAACGTGTTGYAGATATCCAGGATCCAAACTTTGTACGAGGCTGATGAGTTGGCTCAGACATGAGGTGGGATGGATTTCGCAAACGGGTGGTTCGACTGTGGGGTTTAGGACCATGCGGCCGACGGCTCCTTTTAGTTCTAGCTCTAGTGCTCCTCATAGTGTTTGCCTGATCATGATTGGCGAGGTGTCATCGCGTTCTAAAACATGGATAGTACTTGGGTGGGCGCAGGAAGAATCGATCACTTGACGAGATGGAGTTCATAGAATGCATCGATTAAGTTTCGTGACCTGAACTCTGCCGTACCAGTTTGCTGCTCGTTGCTGGCACATCGGTCTGCTCAAAAGCTTGCAAAGTTATGTTGTACTGGGAAGTGGGGTCCAGTCCGGTAAAAAGCAGCGATTGGGAGGGAAGAACGAATTCCTCAGTCGACTGCGTTTGGAAAAGCATTGTAGCAAAGACTGCCAGTGGCGGCAAAGGCGCGTCACATTCTCCGCTACTGCTAGCTGTTGAAACCCTGAGCTGGAAGAAGTGGTATGTCGCCAACATCAACTCACGTCTCAACATACCTGGGGCTTGCCCGGAAGCGACTCCAGCACCCTGCAATTCGGGATGCAGGTTACCTGGTGACGCCCGGCCGCCAGTGCGATGCTGTACGACAGTCATCCTCCGCATCATAGACTGACGGATGGAGTTGCAACTTGTGCCTCGAAAGCTGCGAACGAGGCCTGCGTTCCGCGTTGGAAAGCTGGCTTGGCAACCGATGTTGGATTGGCCWAATTAACCAGGCATGCCGTCGTTTTCGATGTCCCTGGAGTCGTGAAGTTCTCCGCTCGGCTCCGCGTTGTCGTTGCACGGCTCCTGTACGGTGGACTTTTAGCGACTTCCCTGCAACAACGCGATCTAATATAGCTTAACGCCACTAAGTGGAGTAATTTCACATCTCGCTTATTAATTCAATTGCCCGTACAATTACATGTAGTAAACGTCGTTATTTGCTTATGTGTGTGTAATATTACCGTCCCGTTATTACTTAGTTACCGGTCCTAATATGTTACGGGTTTCGGTTACCTATATCTTACTTTAATACTGCTATTATATATATGCTTCTACTAGTAACTTATTATACGCGTAAGAGTAATATTTATATGCTATAAGACTCTTCCCTCTACCCTTCTACCGTCTCCCCTAGTCCTCCTAATAACTACTACATTTAATACTCTAATTAGCACTCTTACTACCTATCCTCCCCTTTTTACTCTATTCTACCTCTCCGTATAATAACCGAGAAGGAAGTTCGCCGCTTCGGTATAAGCGACGTCGACCTATTAGATATATACTACTCGTCGGACGATAATAGTAATCTATGCCTTATAGTTAACGACGGTAATGTAAGTAAAGATAATCGCCTTACCTAGACGAGACTAACTAGTATAATCTAGCTTAAGACTAGTAGCCTCTATATTACTAAGGAATAGGCGGAGATAATCGATACGGAGAGTAGCTACGCCCCGAAAATTAAGAAGACCTAGGACCCGGCGAAGTAGATAATACTTAGAGACCGTAAGAAYACTATAGACTCGATAATTATCTAGAGCCGGTTAGTATAATTACTTCTAATTAAGATCCGAGCATCCTTACTAATAGATTCGTAGCGGTAATATTATTAACTAGAAATATACCGCCTACTAAGGCCGGCCGATCCTAAATAAGAACGAGCGAAAAGAGGGTAGAGGCCCTTA